>NC_080083.1:62775039-63060213 GCF_949987535.1 Balaenoptera acutorostrata
GAGAGAGGGGAGAGAGAGAGAAAGGGAGAGGGAAAGAGAGAGAGAGAAAGGGAGAGGGAAAGAGAGAGAGAAAGAGAGAAGGAGAGAGGGAAAGAGAGAGGATACAGAGAGAGAGAGAGGGAAGAGAGGGAGAGAGAGAGAGATACAGAGAGAGAGATACAGAGAGAGAGAGATGCAGAGAGAAAAGAAAAAAAGAAGAAAACGGGGGGCGGGTGCTAACTAACGTTGGCAATGTTTCACTTCTCTTTTTCACTGAATCCCATTTGGAACGCTTGTCTACACCAGAAAGGATGAAAACACACAGGGGAAGAGGCCATTTCTGCAGATCCCCAATTGCTCTGGACCAAGGCGCCGCCTCCTGCAAGAAGCAGCCCTGCCCCGTCTCTGACGCACATTTCCAGAGTCGCCCCTCCGCCGGGCAGCCTGACACACACACACACACCCACATGTGCACACGCACATGCCCCGCCCAACAGAGGACTTGAAAGCTCACATTTTGCCCCTGTTATGACGCCCCCCTCTCCTCATTAGAAAAGAAATAATAAAACGAAAACCCCGCCCTGCTGTGTCCAGCGTCTGGAAAGCTCCCTTCTCCCTGTGCCAGGCCCTGATGGTGATCTCAGCATCAGAGCCAAGCCCGGCCCTGGAAAGTGTCCCCGGGCTGGGGGTGTGGCGCGGCCCCGGGGGGCTCAGACACACAGGTCTGCCCTTGGCCTGCCCGGTGTCAGGCCTCTCTGCACCCAGGGCCAGAGCTGGGGCCACGGTGCTCGAGTTTCAGGGAGGTGGTTGGTGGGCCCCCGAGTGAGGCTCGGGGAGCAAAGGCTGCACTCCTGTCCCCGGCCAGAGCTCGAGTCGGGCCCTGCTGCCAGGGCCAGGGGGCCGCCACACTGCTGTTGAGACCCCAACATTTATGCTTATGATTCCATGCGAAATGAACCTGTCTGGGGTTTTCATTTCTTCTGTCTTATTTATACACAGACTCAGTGAGCACTCTGGGGAAAAAAAAAAGCAGCAGGTTTTGAAAAGTAGAGTGGTTTATGTGAAAAGATCAAAATGTTTCTCATACTTTCTCCAAAGGCCTAGGGCTCTTCTCTCCCAGGGACTGAACTTTTTCTCTGAGAGAGTAAATCCTTTAAAGCTTCAGCCCTCATTTCTTTTAGGTCACTCTTCCATTTCTTGGATTTAAAGGAACCAGAGGGGTCACAAATGTGAGCACGTCACTCAGAAGGAGGCAAGGGCCTTGGGCCACCCTGCTTTGGGGGAGGCGGGTGGGGAATGGGCGGTAAAGGCGGCCCAGAGGGGAGGGGGGGCAGATCGCCCGGAGCCCAGCCAGTGAGAAGGCGCAGAAATTCGGGGTTCGCTTAGGGGGTGGCAGATGTCCCCGGCCGTGATCATCTCTGACGTGCTACATCTATGTCAACACGTACACGTACTTCGACGTGAGCACAACGGTGCTGCCCAGCCTGGGATGCGGCGGTACAGCTGCTCTCCATTAGCATCGATGCTAAAGTTAGCTTAACAGAAAACAAACTCCTTCAAATCAAGTGTAATTATTCTAGATACATAAAAGCTGCTTTCTAATATGATTTGTACAGACCCTGGAGGAACTTCTACTTGAATTGGAGGGTTTCATTTGCATTTTTGCCAGAACTACAACTGCTCAGACATTTCTACTGTGAAGAAATAAAAGGCTGAAAAAGCCCTGGAAGCCCACATTGGCCCACATTAGGGATAATCGCAATCGCTCCTCCTCACGGCAGGATTTTCCATTTCCTAGTGGTTTTCTAATCTTTGCACATTGGAAAGTAAAGATGCTTGGGGTTGTTTATAATAAGAGGGGAAAAAAAATTTATGGCAGGCATGGATTTTTTTTTTTTTTTTAAGCTTTTAAATGCCCTGGGTTGTTCTAAAATACTTTTGAAAACATTTCTTTCAGTGTTCTCTCCTCACAAAAGGAAGATTTGATAGGAAGTTTATTTTTAATTATTGGTTTTGAGAAAGCCTAATCCTGGCTTCTGATATGTAAATCTGTGGGGCGGGGCTGGGCAGGAAGGGGTTTGGGGGGGGCCGTGGGCGGGCACAGAGGTGGTAAGCGTGGTCCAGCGTGGTAAGCGGGATGTTCTGGGGGAGCCGGAGTCAGGGCTTGGCTGGATTCTTCAGCATCCTTCATCCATCTTTCCCTTTGGGGTATGCCAATATTCCCCCTTTGTACCTTGCTTTTTTTTTTTTTTTTAATGTGACAAACATTTCTGCAGCAGGAGAAAAATGGATGTTCATTACCAAGTGAAGCTAACCCTGAATTCACCCAGAGGGTTCTCCAAAAGATGCTGCAGACCACAGAGACGGTGTTACTTTAGGAACCGAGTAAAAGGCCTTCCTTTCAAGTGGCTTTCAGAGAGGATGGCTGAGCGTGTGATGAGAGGACGTGTCAGGAACAGGCCCTATTAAAGGTAGCTTTGCTGGAGGCATGAGAGGGCCCAGAGCCAGGGACATTCTTTTTAATAAGCTTCCACCCGGCTCTGGCCTCAAAGCAAGAACGGGCCTCAGGTCAGCACTCAAAGGAGGCACAGCCTCCCTGCCCCGGCCCAGTGGCCCCCTGGAGGGGGCGGTGTGTGTGTGCAGAGGGCCCGCGCCGGGATGCCTTTCACTTTGGCGGAAGTAAGGAATGCCCTCAAGATCCGCAGGCCTCACTGGAAGTCACACCCACTGCCCCGTGCGATCCACCACTTAGCCTGAGTCTACAGCTTGCGCCGCCTCGTACCGGCCGAGGACAGCTCTCCCAGCCGCTCTGTGCCTCGACTTCCTCGTCTGCAAGGTGGGCGGGGCGGGACCCTGTCTCGGAACCACCGTGATCGTCAGAGGCAGTGCGGTGTCTTCGGCTCGTTGTCGCAGGCACTCGGTACTCAGCATTCCTCCAGGCGTTGTCGTTCTGTGTGCACAGACCCAGGAAAGATGGGTGCATTTCGTGGAGCTTCTTGAGAGTGGGCACTGCGTCTCCCTCCGCACCCCCAGGTCCTGGAACGCTGCCTGAAACAGACGGGCAGCGCCGAGGGGTCGTGGCTGCCACTCGGACCACTGCAGACTTGCTTGGTCGGGAGAGGCGGCAGGACGAGGAGAGCCACAGCGGCCCTTGCTTTACACAAGCTCCATCTTGCAGGACTGCCCAGACCGGATGTGCACCGGGTGTGCACCGGGTTTACTCAAGGACGGGGCAAACTTTCAGGCCCAGGGTGAAGCCCATCACGTGTTAAACAGGGACAGCTACTGGTCAAGCCGGGAAGCGCAACCCGATTCTATTAGACACTGTCGGCCATCAGCCCAAGGACCAGGAGAAGGAGGATCTGAGTCGGGGATCCTTGGCCCTTGGGCAGCGGCCCCCAACCTTTCCGGCACCAGGGACCGGTTTCGTGGAAGACAATTTTTCCACGGACGGGGGCGGGGGGATGGTTTCGGGATGGTTCGAGTGCGCTGCATTTACTGTGCACTTTCTATTATTATTACATTGTAACATGTAATGAAATAATTATACCACTCACCATAACGCAGACAGGAGGCGGAGCTCAGGCGGTAATGTGAGCGAGGGGGAGCGGCTGTAAATACAGACACAGCTTCGCTCACTCGCCCACCACTCACCTCCTGCTCTGCGGCCCGGGTCCTAACAGGCCACGGACCGGTACCGCCGCCCGGGGGTTGGGACCCCTGACCCAGAAGCTACAGAGGAGGAGATGAAGGTGAAGGAGACATTCTTAACTTGGGAAGAGTCGAATGCTACCAAGTTCTCAAACTGCTGGCGACAGGCCACAGCACCCCTCCCCAGCAGACTGTGACCCCACGAGTGGCTCTGCTTGCCCGGCACCGTGTCCATCACCCTCGTTATCTCGTCTGGGCTCCGCGGCCCATCGCAGACGTACGACTGACCAGGGCCAGATCGCTAATGCCGGCACGAGGGAAATAGGACGGGGCTAGAGGAGATCAAAGACACGGCCTTGATGTCTGATCAGTCAGAGAGGTTCCCATCCCCACCAGGACGGCAGCAGAAGAAGTCAATGGGAAAACAGGATGCAGTTTCCGGTGATCTTTGCCCGAACCCACTGTTTCATGCCCCTGCCTCGACCTTTGCTCTCAGAAGGAGTCACGCGCAGGTGACCTAATGAGGCTGTGCACGTACGTGTTTCTACGACCACTCGCTGAGCACCTACTGTATGTGACGGGCTGAGACTGTGCTGAGACCACTCGCTGAGCACCTACTGTATGTGACGGGCTGAGACTGTGCTGAGACCACTCGCTGAGCACCTACTGTGTGTGATGGGCTGAGACTGTGCTGAGACTGAAGTCCTACTAGAGAAGAGGGAAGAGAGGACCAGAGTCCTTCAGTGCCGGTGCGGGATTGGTTCCAGGACCCCGTGCGCACACCAGCGTCCCAGGGTGCTCAAATCCCTCACTTTTAATGGCAGAGTACAGGCGGGCCTCCATATTCGCGGGTTCAAAGCCTCAGTCTGCTGACTCCGTGGATGTGGAACCGGAGAATACGCAGGCCTGCCTGCGCTTGCGTCTATTCTAGGGCTCACCTGTGTCAGGGCCGTCTGAGCAGCTCAGTCCTACTCATCGCTGCGTAGCCCTGTGGCCTTGGCCAAGCCACTGAAATTCTTAGTTTCCTCTTCCGTAAACTGAGGGGCTGGACTAGGTCCTCTCCAAGGCCTCTTTCAGCGAAAACGCTGTGAGCATCACGCCCCACGTGGAGAAGAACAGGCAACCCCGTTATCAACAGCCCGCTCCCCGCTTCCGAGAGCTTTGCCGGCTTGGTGCCGCCCGTCTCTGGCAGGTGCCCTGTCAGCACCGCCTGGATGCCGTGCCTGTCCGGACGCCAAGGAGACAAGTCGGGGACATGGCAGCACTTCCTCTCTGCTCTGAGTAGCCCCTGAAGGGCAGGAGGAAGGCAGGCTGTTTGAGGCGGAAGAATAAAGAGAGGCAGAGTGCTTTTTCTAGAACAGTCGTTGATGGCATGGTGGCAACGCCTCCCTGAAGTTCCAATAAGTCACCCTAATGCCGGCTTCACATCTGGGGAGATTTGTGGGCCCAGCAGAACCGCAGCCATTTCCAGATCTTTTGAGAAGATGATCCGGCATGAGCCTTAGCGTCTTAACATTTTTGTAATTATTATTTCTCCATTGAAATGGAAATGTCTTTCCTCCTACCCTGATTTACTGGTAGGTCTTCTGTTGTTTAAAATAAAAAAACAAAAAAACAGGAGAGAGACTGTTTGGAACAGTTTGAAATATCTTTAAAGGCAGACTCGTATCATCCATTCAGCTAAATAGGAGTCAACTCCCCTACAAATAACTTATAAAGACTTCTTTGGAGTATGACATTTTCAAAGCAAAATTCTTTTCTTTTTTCAAAAATACCACAAGCAATGCATTGAGTTCAGGGAATACTGCCTGCCAAACTGCAATTTTTAGATTTAACCTTTCTTCTTCTTTTTTAACGGCTTGCAAAAACATGCTTGAAACTCTTCAAAAACCTTTTCGGCTTGAAAGTTTGGGAAAGAGTCTTAACTGATAAAACCCTCAGTTCTCAGCTTCCCTGTGCCTTCCCTTCCCCCTTTCCTGATCCAGGAGAGAAAAGATCACTGCCTGTTCACCGAACAAGGTCAACTCTGACCGGGCTGGGAAGGGCCAGGCCCCCAGCACCGGCTGCTCCCTTACAGTGACCGCACCACCTAAGTGCCTGTAATTAACTCACGGCTTCTTGGGCCATTAAAAGTGAGAACCCCTCAGACTGTGCTTATGTAGAAAGATGACATCAAATGTACCCCCTTGCCCTTGCCTCAGGGCAAATCAGCACTGTATAGTCAATTCTGCCAAAGAAATTGAAAATATATCTATAAAGTGGAACTAGCGGCTCGCCAGTATGAGAACTGAACTTTTAAAAAGGTGTTGATAAAATACTTGTTAGAACAGGAAAATTGGATTAGTGGTGGTGTTGTGG
The DNA here is from genome assembly GCF_949987535.1 of Balaenoptera acutorostrata. Classification (NCBI taxonomy): domain Eukaryota; kingdom Metazoa; phylum Chordata; class Mammalia; order Artiodactyla; family Balaenopteridae; genus Balaenoptera; species Balaenoptera acutorostrata. The sequence goes on from NC_080083.1 coordinate 62,781,028, forward strand.
GCATGACGTCCTTTGGGCCGAAAAAAAAAAAAATCATCTTGTTCTGTTTTTCCTGGAGCCCAGAAAAGCACTCCCAGCCCAAACATCAGCCCTTAATCTTATTTTCTTTTTCGCCAGCATGTATTTTATTAACCCATTTTCTCATTTACCCACTTTGAATAGCTCAGTGGGTAGCACCCTTCTTAGAAAGTGAAAGCCTCCTTGGAGACGCTGTGCCGAGCAGAAATGCACACCCACTCCCAGGCCCGGTGCAGCGAAGAAAAGCCCCTCTGTAATCCTGTCTGGTGAATCCACACAGCGAATTCCAGCCTGCCAGGAGTGCTCGGGCCTTATTAAAACACGCGCCGTCAAGGAATGCAGCTGGGAACAGGCTGGCAGTCTGCGGCGTGATTAATATCTAGGTGGGGATGAGAAGCAAGCCTTGCCAATCCAGGGCCGAGGCCAAGGCAGCTGCTCCCCACGCATCTGCCCCCTGGCAAAGGGCTACCGTCCCCAACACAGCTGTATCAGAGTGCGTGGTGTCTTGGGGGCATCAGGTGCAGCTTGCCTTAGGCTCTGCGTCCCAGGAGACCAGCCTGGGGTTTAGGTTCAGCCAGGTGACCTGAGTTCTCACCTTAGCCGTGCTACTGTCTTGAGATGATGAACTTGGACACCACTTTCCTTCTCAAGGCTGACTTACAGGGCTAGTCCTGAGTGATCTCACTGTACGGGGAAGTCGTGAAGAATCGTAGGACAACGCCCAATTCTACGTCCCTTGGAAGAAAGATGCAGACACACTGTCCCTATTTTAAGGGCAGAGCCTTAAGGCAGGGGATACTTTTATTTCCCCCCAGTTTCCCATTCTGACGCCTGAAGAAGTCTGCCCCACGGTCTCTCTGTGAAGCTGAGACAGGGTGGAGGTTGGTGAAGAGCTGCCACAATTCAATCCAGCCAGCACGAGGACCTACTCTACGCCTCAGTCCGTGCTGAGTGCTGGGGTGACGAACTGGTACAGCATAATCACTCACCAGCGGCATGCAAATTATCAGTAAAACCGCAAGAGCTAACACCACACAGCCCCCAGAATGGCTTAAATTTCAAAGACTGACAATACGTGTGTTTGCAGGCACACGAAGCACCGAGAACTCCTGTACATTCTGATGGGAGTGTAAATTGGGTCAACCATTTTGGAAAATCATTTAGCAATATCTACCGAAGCTAAGCCTATGTCTGTCCTATGTCCCAGTAATTCGACTTCTGGTACATGTCTAGGGGAAATGATTGCACACGTCCAGCAAAAGGCATGTACGATAATGTTCATAGTAGTTACATTCATAATCACTCCAAACTGGAACCCAAATATCCATCAAAAGGTGAAAGGATAAATAAATTGGGGGGTATTTATACAATGGAATACTACACAGCAATAAAAAGGAATTAAGTACTAGTACAAACAGTAACATAGCTAAAACTCACAGATGTTTTGTTGAATAACAGAACCCAGGCACAAGAGGGCATGCTATATTCCATTTATATGAAGTATAAAACAGGCAAATTAACTTTGGTGATAGAAGTCAGACTAGTGATTACCTCTGGTGGTGGGTACTGACTGGGAAGGGGCATGAGAGTACCTTCCGAGGTGATGGATTTGTTTTACATCTTCGTCTGGGTGATGATCACATGTATAAAAATTAATCTAGCTGTACACTTAAAGTTTGTGTTCTTTACTGTATGCAAATTATACCACAATAAAAAGCTAAATAAAACCAACCAAAAACATTCCCTAAACATATATTTTAACTTTTCTTATATGTTTCCTTGCTTTTCTTAATCAGACTATAAATATCTATTAGGAAAAAAACCCCCAACAAAATGAAACAAAATAGACACAGATGTGACAACATTGCATTCCACACACATCCAGTGCTCCCAAGCCACGCTGTGGAAGTGGCCAGGCAGATAGGGAGAGGCAATCTGAAAGGATGCTCACATTTTTTCTTTTCAGCACTTCAGAGATGACCCCTTGTCTTCTGGTCCCCAGAGTTTCTCATGAGAAGCTAGCTTTCATTCATAACATCATTTCCCGGTTATAATGTCTTTTTTCTTCAGTGGCTTTCAAGATTTTTTCTTTATATCTGGTTTTCAGTAGTCTATGATGTACCTAGGTATGGGTTCTTTGTACTGTTTATTCTGCTTGGGATTTGCTGAATTTCTTTGATCTGTAACTTAATGGTTTTCACCAAATTTACCAGATTTTCAGCCATTATTTCTTCAATATTTTTTCTTCCTTATTCTCTCTCTCCTGTGCTTCTAATTACACATACCTTCTAACCCACATTATTGTTCCAGAAATCACAGATGCTTTACTCGTTTTTTGCAATATGCTTTTTGTTTTCTTCAAATTAAATGCTATTGATCTAATTTTAAGTTTATTGACCTTTCTTCACTCTCTCCAAATCTGTCGTCAAGCTCATCTAGTACAATTTTCATTTCAGATACACTTTTCAGTTCGAGAATTTTTGATTTAAAAATTTTTTTTCTATTTCTCCTCTCAGATTCTCCATTTTAAAATTCATTGTGACTATCTTTTCCTTTAAGTTCTTGAACAAAATTATAAAAGTTGCATTAAAGTCGTTGTTTACTAATCCCAACATCTGAGTCATTTTGGGGTCAATTGCTTTTGATTGTTTTTTCTTTTGACTAAGATAATATTTTCTGTTTCTTTTCACGTCCTGAACTTTTTAAATTGGATACTAGACATTGTGCTTTAAACACTGTAGAGCTTGGATTTTATCTTCCTTTGACGATCACAGCTTTTTTTTTTTTAAGCAGGCAGCTAACTTGATGGGACTCAAACCCTAACCTGTATCCCTCCTGTGGTAGCTGTGCTGAGACACTTGTTCCGCACTTGCATTTTCCAGCAGTTGCTTTCTGTGCTCCTTGGGGTCTCTCCACACACTGACAGCTCAGGGATCAGTCAAGAATTGGAGACTTTGCAGATTTTGAGGTTCCCCATCTGTGGCTCCCTCTTTTCCTAGATTTCTCCTCAATTTCTGGCCACCTGGCAGCCCCACTGTGTCTTCTGATACCTCAAAGAAATAAGAGTATGGGCTCCTGCTTGAGCTCTTGTCTCCCCAGGCCCTGCAGACTGGAGACTGCCCTCAGGGGGAAAACAACCTCCCCGTGCTGCTTCCTTCTCTCAGAGGTGGGCGACCTCCAGATTATTCCTGATTTTGGCCACTCTCCAGTCTCTCCAAATATTATAGATTTTTTTTTTTTTTTTTTTGGCTGTGCTGTGTGGCTTGCAGGATCTTAGTTTCCTGACTAGGGATCAAACCTGGGGCCTCGGCAGTGATGGCGCAGGGTCCTAACCACTGGACCTCCAGGGAATTCCAAAAATAGTTGCTGTTTTCTTTTTTTAATGATTTTGTCAAGAGTTTTTCACTGATCTCTTCCAGAGAGTTAGTTCAATACAGGCTGCTCCACCGTTACGAGAGCTGGAATACAACACACTCTTAATTTATTTTTATTTATTTATTTATGGCTGTGTTGGGTCTTCGTTTCTGTGCGAGGGCTTTCTCTAGTTGTGGCGAGTAGGGGCCACTCTTCATTGTGGTGCGCGGGTCTCTCACCATCGCGGCCTCTCTTGTTGTGGAGCACAGGCTCCAGACGCGCAGGCTCAGCAATTGTGGCTCACGGGCCTAGTTGCTCCACGGCATGTGAGATCTTCCCGGACCAGGGCTCGAACCCGTGTCCCCTGCATTGGCAGGCAGACTCTCAACCACTGCGCCACCAGCGAAGCCCACAACACACTCTTTACGCTTTTTATCCCCTAATCTTTATACAGTGAACATCCTCCTTTGTCCAAAGGAATAAGAAAAACTGTGGTGTAAAGAAGACTTTACATGACGTGTAGGAACACCTAGGGCACGCGCACGTTTCTGTGTGGGGAGTAGAGAGGAGCCACGGAGGACGGCCTCCAGGCAGATGGCCAGGCCCACTCCTATCTGGAAATTTCCTAAGCATCTGTAGGGGCAGGGAATGGAGGTAAACACCAGGGACCCTTCAGGACAGAGACCACATCGTCCATACTTCTGTGAGGCACCAGGGCCAGCAAAGCACCTTGCACAAAATCAAAGGTCAACAGATGTTGACCTGAACAGAATTCCTGCTCTCAAAGAACTTAACATGCCCTTAAAGCAACAATAAAAAACCCTTTTCACCCAGAAACACAGCAACCTATGGAAAATGATTCATCCCCATTTGGAAGTAGCTGCGTGGTAGAGAGTAAATTAAAAACTTTACATCTAATCTTATGTCTATCCCTAACAGGCTGTGTGATACTGGGTAAGTTCCTCCCACAATTTGGTCTCGGTTTCCTTATCTTCAAATACATAAGGGCCCTGCCATGGGACCCAGCTCCCTTTCTGTGGTCATGAGCTCCAGCTCTGGGAGGAACTTTTTTTAATTTAAAAAATTAAAAAAAAATTTTTGGCTGCATTGGGTCCTTGTTGCTGTGTGCGGGCTTTCTCTAGTTGTGGCGAGCAGGGGTTACTCTTCATTGTGGAGTGTGGGCTCTAGAGCGCAGGCTCAGTAGTTGTGGCACGTGGGCTTAGCTGCTCCACGGCATGTGGGATCTTCCCGGACCAGGGCTCGAACCCGTGTCCCCTGTGTTCTCCCATCTCACGTAAGGGCAACTGCGTGCTTCTTGCTGTTCAGGCCAAACATTTTGGAGCCATCCTGCATTTTCTCCCTCATACCTCACATCTTCTCCATCAAGAAATCCCTGCCCATCTGAGCTGGTCTCCAGGGCCTGTGCCTGGTCTGCACTTCCAGGGCCTAAGTCGGCCTTCTATAACAATAGCGGTTTGTCAATTTCCCTTTTTTAAAAAAAATATTTATTTTATTTCTTTATTTATTTTTGGCTGTGTCAGGTCTTAGTTTCGCGCGGGCTTCTCTCTAGTTGTGGCAGCGGGTTTTCTCTCTCTAGTTGTGGTGTGTGGGCTCCAGGGCACGTGGGCTCTGTAGTTGCTGCACACGGGCTCTCTTGTTGAGGCACGCGAGCTCAGTAGTTCTGGCACGCGGGCTTACTTGCCCCGCGGCATGTGGGATCTTAGTTCCCCGACCAGGGCTTGAACCCGTGTTCCCTGCACTGGAAGGCGGATTCTTTACCACTGGACCCCCAGGGAAGTCCCAATTTCCCTTTGTTTTTTAACAAATGAAAGGAAAAGGCACTTCAGCTGCCCGCTAATTCAATTGACCAGATGAATCCCCAAGGTCACGGCTTCAGGTCAGACCAGGTCCAGCTCTGCAATTTTCTGGTTTTGTGAACTTGGGCAAATTCCTCCTTCATAAAGTCCAACACGGCAGCTGTACCCCATCCATCCCAACTGGCTTAGGCCTGAGGATCTCCCAAGGTGCCTCCAGCCCTGCGTCTTCTGTCTGCAAATCTCCGCTTCCCCACAGATCTCTGTCCTCTGCTTCTCCACAGAAACACAAGGGCCTGGGATGCTTGTCATTTTGTGGTCCCTTGGAATGGAATTCCTTGAACTCTGTGTCCATGGGCTCCGTGGGCAGTGTCTCTTCATTCCCCGAGGAACAAGACATGGGGGTTAAATCTCACGTAAGTGGGCTGGAGGCTCAGCCTCTGCTCTCTTCCGCCACGCTGGCCAACTCCGTGAAGACAGGGGCCACTGACTGCTACCGGGAAGCCACCACAACTCTCAGGTCACCCAGGAGAGGTGATGCCTCGGAAGACGATGCATCTGAATTGTCCACATATGTTGTAGATTTAATGCAACATTTGCTGCTTTTTCAAAACAGAACTTTGAAATGAAGTTTGAAAAGTCCAACTGATGTTCAAGTGGAAAAATTTCATCTCAACCTTTTGTCTCTTTGGTCGTTAGGAAGACACAGTGAATCGGCACGGTATAACGGGATCCTTATTTGAGTGAAGTGGTTTATAAAACGCTCCCGAGGATCTGGAAACAGCTGGTGACGGGCCCTAAAGTGCTTTGCACTTGGAAAGAGGATGTGCACTGGAGTGGCGGAGAGGACAAGCTGAGGTCGGGCGGGGGCTCTGAAGGGGAAGGAAGGAGGCGACTGCCTGCAGGACTCAATTTTAGGGGTTTTGATAAAAGGCGTCCCCAACCTGCCTGCCCCAGGCTTCTGCTCAGCCTGGGACTCGAGACTTCAGTGTTTCATCTGGGTTGGGGCACCGCGTTGCCTCGGAGGGGTGACACATCAGGGCGATGGGGTGGGGCTGGGCTCGGCACCCCCCTGTGCCAGGTGGGCGCTCTGGCCCCGTCACGCGGGAGACCGGATGGAACCCACGCGCCCAAGTCGGCTCTCAAGGCGGCCGAGCGAGGAGAGGCGGGACCAGGATCTGAGGCCGGCTCAGGCTTCAGCCTTCCCTCCCTTCCTCACGCTCTGCCCGGGCCAGGCGGGCTGTTAGGAAGAGCAGCTTCCTCGGCCCCCATCGTCCCCCGCCTGGGAATGAACCGACCTAGGTGAGCTGTGAGTGAAGGGGGTGATCAGGAAACGTCTGGCTGCAGGATGCTCTCGACAGGCAGTGGGCGTGGCCCTTCCCGTGCACTCAGTGCTGCTGCATGTTTTCCTAAGAGACGGCATCCAGACACTGGGGTGGACGAGGGGGCAGCACGCCAGGAAAGTAAACGCCTCTTCCTCCTCGTCACCGGGGCTTCCATCACCGTTTATGGGGTGCACGGCCCCAGACGGGCTCAGCATTTGTGTTCCTGCCCTTAATCCTACAGCTACCCTGAGGCAGGTCTCCACCCCTAACCCCCAGCCCGAAGCTAACCCTAAGTGGGGCTCTGCGGGGGGCAAGCAGGGGCTCTGAGGACAGTGTCTTTGCCGCCCCCCTGGCACCAGGGCTGGCAGAGGCGCTGCACGGGGCCTGGTGACAGGGGGACCTCCGGGGAAGCCTCAGCTCAGGCTGCGAGAGGTAGACCCGTGGGCGCGCGTGATTCGTTCCCAGTGCGAGGGCTCATGGGTGACATAAAGGCATCTGCAGGGAAGATGACACCGCCTGGCAGCCCGTGGGATCCCCTGGTCGGCACTGGCTTTGAAGCAGTGGGCGGGCAGCCAGACGGACAAGCTCATAGGCCCCGCCTCCACGCGCTGATTCCCCAACAGCAGGCGCTGGGACAGCGGTGCGTCTCCTCCGCGTTCATCGGGAGCCTCGCCCCGTTTCCATCCCACAGACAGCGCTTCAAAGCCCAACAGAACCCTCAGCTAGCGGTCCGCCCTGGCACATGGCGGGGGGCCCCTCCTCCCAGGGGATTCTCGTCGCTTTCAGGTCTGGGATTGGGAGGCCCTCCAGCAGGGCTTCGTGTCCGGGCCAGTCTCCCTGCTTTCATTCGCAGGCTCCAGCCCCGGCCCGAGCATTATATCTAATTGGTCTGGGTGGGCAACGGGCCTGGGTGTGTCTTTTTTTTTTTTTTTAAATAAATAAATTTATTTATTTATTTATTTATTTATTTATTTATTTATTTATGGCTGTGTTGGGTCTTCGTTTCTGTGCGAGGGCTTTCTCTAGTTGCGGCGAGCAGGGGCCACTCTTCATCGCGGTGCGCGGGCCTCTCACTATCGCGGCCTCTCGTTGCAGAGCACAGGCTCCAGATGCGCAGGCTCAGTAGTTGTGGCTCACGGGCCTAGTTGCTCCGCGGCATGTGGGATCTTCCCAGACCAGGGCTCGAACCCGTGTCCCCCGCATTGGCAGGCAGATTCTCAACCACTGCGCCACCAGGGAAGCCCCTGGGTGTGTCTTAAAAGCTTCTCAGACGATCCTAATGTGAGGACCACTGACCACTCTCTCCGGGTTAGAGGAAAGGTCCTCACCAGACAGGCCTGGGCTGGAGTCCCTGTTCTACCACCAGGATCGTTTCTTCTTGGCGAACAGCCTGGCAGCCTCATTTCTCCATCTGTACAGAAGAGCCGGTGACATCTCAGCTCACAGAAGGGCTGTGAGCATTCAGGGAGAAACGCCTGTCGAAGTGGCTTGCCCTCAGAACACAGATGATTTCCCATTAGCACTGATCCGTGCATGAACATTTTCAGCTCAAAGCTGGCATGTTTTAGGTTGGTTCAGTGTAAACACAGCCAGCGCTCTCGAGCCCCCTTTTTTCAACCTATGTGCAAACTACGGAAGAGATGAGGGCTTCTGGCTTATTCTGAAGTAACCCTGCCTCCTGATGAGTCCTGAGGGGTCCGGAAGCTGCTGGCCCCTGAGATATGATTTGCATATTATGCTATCTTGGAGCATTTTATTTCAAGCAAAAAGTGAGATGTGACATTTTGAATCCATCTTCAGTGACAGGGAAACCCAAACTTGGAAAACAGGGGGCTCTGCTTCTTTCCTTCTCAAGGGATCTCTCGGGCTGCCCTGGAACCAGCAACACTCCATTTACAGCCCTGAGCTGCGCGCCCATCCTCTCCAAATGGAAACCCAGAGACTCCAGCAACGGGGAAGCCAGACTCTCATGCGTCAGAGTCTTTCTGAAGGCATCCAGTTTTCACCCCGTCCCCACGTGAGGCACCCTGGCTGGACATCAAGGATCTGTCTGGTCGCTTCCCACTTTTCCCTCCTCTTGCCCAAGTATAGCTGCTTATCTGCACCCTGAGATTTTGTCACAGCATCTTGCAGTTACAAAGGACCCGCGAGACACCAACCACAGGCTTGCACTATGCAAACTCTCATTCTCCCTCCTGCTTCCCTGACACCACTGCTCAAAGACTTGCAGGAATGAGGACCCGCTAGCTCCACAGGGATGGGAAGGGCAACCTCAGATGCCTCCTCTAACCATGCAAATGACGGGAAAGAAATGAAATTCCAGAGAGAAAGGATTTCCTTATTTGATTTTAGCAACAGCTGAGGTTGGAAGGCGGCAGCTTCCTCACGGACCCTTTGCCCACCGCCCAGAAGACGGTCTCCCTGGAGAAGAGAGAGGAGACCGAGGGCCCAGGTATGGACGGGGGCAGCTTGAGACCAGGGAGCATCTACAGGAATGCCAGGAGGCCCCTCTCCCAGCTCCCTCGCCACCTTCCACACTCTTGCCCAAGAGCGGGCCCTTGTACGTAATGCCCTTGGGCAAGTGCTGTTCTCCTATAAAATGTCTTATCAGATGGTTTACGAAGTGAAGCTTTGATGCCTTATAGCACATTTTTAAACAGACACCGTTCCCAGGATGAATAAGGGCTAGACTTTTTAGCCTTTCTCGATCACGAGACACACAAAGTACTGAAGAAACTAGTAAATGGACATTGGCCGAGCGCAACCATTGTGAAAAAGAAAAAGGCTTGCTTCATCTCAGCACGAAGTTAAATTAGTGTTTCTAATGCTCCCAGTGTGCTGTGGGTGGGGGGGCGGGAGAACAAGCAAGAGGGGGCAAAGGGTGGGCTTTGAAACCAAAAACTTGGGTTCTGGACCTAATCTGGTCACTTGGTAGCTGATTTTGGTCTCAGAACAATCACTTTTGATCTCAGAAAAAATCGATCAAATTGAACACTAAATCATAAATGTTCCTTTTTGAAGGCTTTTCTTTAATGGAATTCTTTTGTAAAATTTAATTAATTAATTAATTTGTTCTTGGCTGCGTTGGGCCTTCGTTGCTGCACGTGGGCTTTCTCTAGTTGCGGCGAGCGGGGGCTACTCTTCACTGCGGTGCGCGGGCTTCTCATTGCGGTGGCTTCTCTTGTTGCAGAGCACGGACTCTAGGTGCGTGGGCTTAAGTAGTTGTGGCTCGGAGGCTCAGTAGTTGTGGCTCGCAGGCTCTAGAGCACAGGCTCAGTAGCTGTGGCGCACAGGCTTAGTTGCTCTGTGGCATGTGGGATCTTCCCGGACCAGGGCTCGAACCCGTGTCCCCTGCGTTGGTAGGCGGATTCTTTTTTTTTTTTTTAATTTTTTATGTATATTTTTTTAATGCTATTCTTGTCTGCTTACATTCTTTTTTTTAATGTATGTATGTATGTATGGCTGTGTTGGGTCTTTGTTTCTGTGCGAGGGCTTTCTCTAGTTGTGGCAAGCGGGGGCCACTCTTCATCGCGGTGCACGGGCCTCTCACTATCGCGGCCTCTCTTGTTGCGGAGCACAGGCTCCAGACGCGCAGGCTCAGTAATTGTGGCTCACGGGCCGAGCTGCTCCGCGGCATGTGGGATCTTCCCAGACCAGGGCTCGAACCCGCGTCCCCTGCATTGGCAGGCAGATTCTCAACCACTGCGCCACCAGGGAAGCCCGGTAGGCGGATTCTTAACCACTGTGCCACCAGGGAAGCCCTGAAGGCTTTTCTTCATGGGCGGGGTTGGATGAATTTTCTTAAGATATGAGTCCAATGACGTTGGACAGAAAAAAGGCATCTTTGTGTCAACCTTTTTCATTGCTCCAAGGGCCTTGGAACTGTGTTCAAAATCTGAGTCATCTCTAGGGAATAGTAACTGTGGGTATAAAATCCATTAATGGGTAACTGCTGGGGGAGAGTGGATTCTGTCGCTCCCTTTCATGAACTTCTCTGTGGAATTCTTTGACGCTTCTGAATAGGTTCTCAAAGCGTTCTCCTGTACTTTGACATCAAACCAACAAGTTCATTTCCAGAAGCAATGAACCCTGCTTTGGTGGTGCTGAAAAGGCCTTCCTATTCTTATGTGTTTAGGAGGGAAGTGGTTCTTTTACCCAAATTACTGCTTGATTTGGAGGCATATGGATTCATTGCCTCTGATTAGGTCATCAAATTTCTTCCTGCTTTATAAATGAGCCTATCACATTCTTTTATAACCAAGGAATTGGCTCTATACATACCTCAAATATTTTTTGTGTTCTTCAAAATTGTGCTTACAATTAAATAGGATGTTTTCCTTTTGCTGAAATGCTTTACTTCTAAAACTATGGCCTTTGTTTCCTTTTGTCCATTCCAGAATCCGCCCATCACATTTGCTTTTCTTAGAAACACTGAAGCATGGAAACATTTTAGTACTTGATGAATTTTTTAAAATGAAGTCTTGCAAAAAAGATCTATTTTTTCTAAGTTGCAAATGGAGTCAGAGGAATCACTAGCCACCTTGACCTTGAATGGGTAGACCGTACATCCAGCTGAGTTAGGCTGCGTTTTGAAGGTTAGTGGTCTTAACCAGGTTAAGAGAAGATGTTAAAGCAGGGCTGGTACCCAGACAGGCTGTTGAATGTGAAGGGTTGTTTACAGCAGCTGCAGGTGGCATTTCTCTTTCAAGACGGCCTAAGTGATTTCTGCATTGTGACTTCTATTATATATCTTAATTGCACCACTAATTTGATAATCCTATAGTCATTTTTTTCTTGTCTATTTATCTTGATGGTGAACCTGAGGCACACAGCATTTAAGTGGCTAGCCTAAAGGCCATTTTAATCAGTGTTAGAAATTGAATTTTTCTATCAATACAAGCTCTTATCTTATAAATATTGTGAATGATACTTGCAGCAATAAAATAGTTAATAAGTGGTCTGAAGACACAGTAGAATCGTACTTTCTCTTCTCTGTGGTCAGAAGGTATAATGTAAGATTCAACTACCCTTAGAGGCATAATCACAGGCAAAACCATTACCACCAAGTAGGCATTAGAGTATAAAATCTAACTGCATAAAATGGAATTATTTAGATGGTATTACAGTGAAGCTAATCTGAAATCAGACTCTACTTATTTTTGGTCCAAAGACTCCTTTCAGAGGAAGATCAGTGCTACTCCCAGTTTTACATACATTTCTGGGAACAAAGCGCATCCTATCCAGCAGGAGAATGCTAAGTACTTGAGAATCAAGCTCCTGATAACTCGTGGCATTTCTCAGTTTGCTTTTAGTTGGTGCTATCTGGCAGAAGAGTGGCATCACTTCTAAGATACCAGCAGCAGGAAGACCCTGAGTCGCTGTCTATAAACCTCCCTCTCACTGTCTACACAGCTGATCTCTGCAACGGACAGGCCAAATACTGACATGCTTAAAAGTTGTGACTGGGTCCCAGCAGCTGGGAGGGGCGTATTCTATTACTGAAAGAGAGACCCAGAGCTGGATTGGCGGAGGCACGTTTAGGTATGTAGGCATCTCCAGACATTCCCAGTGGGGGACCCCGACCTCTGCACACGGGAGGGGGGACCACAGCCTGGCCAGCTTGAGTCGACTGAACTCTCCCAACAGCTCGAGGGCACTGGGCAGAGTTGGGTTCCCTTTGTCACTTCTTGGGAGGACAGTCAGCAAATCTAAAGCATTTACACCCTCCAAGACCCCCTAGAAATTATAAAGTGACCAAATGTCCTGTTCTCCATTTTCCTTAGTAGAAAAAAGCCCCTGCCCTCCTTCCCTCTAAGACGAGACCATAATCTATTTTGACAGAATTATAATGTCTTGCCTCTTTCTAAGTCCCTATTTATAATTTTTGGTGTTGGCATGAAGGAAATTTTGGTGCCAACCTACAAAAAAAAAAAAAATAAGGAAAGGAAGACATTTATGGTTTCTAGACATTGCTCTAAACAAATTTACAAAATTTATTAAAGAAATTTTAATAAGTTTAAAACAACTTTCTAAAAAGTTGTTTCATCTCCTGGGGTTCAGTACCAAAGCCTGTACATTGTCCTTACTCCGCTCTGTTTTTAACGCAGCCTCCTTTACCCTCCCTGCCGCCAATGTATTCATAATCATTCGCCTGGTTTTCTTAACTATTGTTTGTTTTGGGTGGGGTGGCCGGACATTAAAAAATGTAATTTTGTGATCGAGTATACCAGTCAAGGTTAATTTCTGCGTAAGTCTCAAGTTCAAGTTGAGTTTTCGTTGGTTGTTCCTGTAAAAATAAAAATGCCTAAAAACCAACGATGATTCATATAAGTAAGGATCAGAAACAAAACTATTTGAAAGTAGAGGAATGTTCCTTGAGGATGATGATGAATTTTATTATTATGATTTATCTTAAGGGTTAGTTTGCAAAATGACTGACTCTGCAAAATTTACCAATTGGTGCAGGTTGTATGATGAGAGAAGAGCTGAACTTTCACAAACATTTCTCTAAACTTTCATAGATAATCCAGGCACCTATCCGCATGGCCAGGCCTGCACCTGTGCAGTGTTTCTGTGGGGTTTGTGTCCGGTGGAACCACTGTCAACTGCAAACTCACCTAGAATCTGAAAAGGCAAGGATGGCTCCGACCCTGAGGAGCTCTCCGAGCTCCGTCCCTGGGTCCCCACCGCTTGTCTCAGGACGTAGTGCCCGGCAGCCACAGTGCCTGTCAGTTTGGACCCTCAAGGCATTTCGGTCGGTGCACTGTTTCGTGGTGCCTCCTGACTTCTTCCTCAAGAGCAAACTCGGTGGGTTTTCTCAGTCCTCCCAGCAGCCCCCTGTGCTTCACTGTGCAACCAGCCCTCTCCTTCCTCCTACTCCTCTTTTATGAACCTTTTCTTCAGCTTCCAGAATGGTGCACCCCCGGGCCCCTCCCGTCCCTCTCCCCCTCCTTGCCGTTTCTGCAGCCTTTCCCCAGCAGCTCTCTCAGCCTCGACTCTCACCCATGGCTGCTGGACAAGTCTCTGGGCGCCGACCCACACTTCCAGTTACCTGGGGAAGCTCCGCCTGTCTAAACCCAAGCCCATCATTCTTCCTCCCCGCCCCAAACCTGTGTCCCGCGTCTTCTGAGGCTAGGAACCCTGGCCCCGTTTTTGCTTCTTTCTCTTTCACAATCATCTCATTCATTCAGGTGCCACGGTAGCTACTGAATCTTTGACCTACTTTCCATTCACGGAGAGAAGCTTCTCTCGCCGGGGATCTGGTGCAGCGGGTGGCCTGTGTTCACCTCTGGACTTCCCTCTGCTCCAGCCTCTCGTCTCCTCTGAACTACCCCCCTCATGCTGTTGCTGGACAAACGCTCACCCAGCAATTGCCACCGGGGTCACCCCCTGCTCACGACTCCTTCACTGTTCCCAAACCTCGCCTCTTCCACGGAGGAAATGCAATATAGTACAAGAAGCCAAATAAAAGTAGAAGAAGCAACAATGAGCGAATCAGAGAGACACGAGTTCCAGTTCTGCTCTCATCACGTATTAGAAATGTGGCCTTGGTCAAATTTCCAAACTTCTCTTTCCTTCAGTTTCCTCAAGTATAAATAATACTTAGCTCATGAAATTATGGAGGACTGTCAGAAAATAAGAATAGCCTTCATTTATGGAATGTCTATTGCATGCTAGACTTTTTTTTTTAAAATTAATTAATTAATTTATTTTTGGCTGCGTTGGGTCTTTGTTTCTGTGCGCGGCCTTTCTCTAGTTGTGGTGAGCGGGGGCTCCTCTTCGTTGCGGTGCGCGGGCTTCTCATTGCGTTGGTTTCTCTTGTTGCAGAGCACGGGCTCTAAGCACGCGGGCTTCAGTAGTTGTGGCACGTGGGCTCAGTAGTTGTGACTCACGGGCTCTAGAGCACAGGCTCAGTAGCTGTGGCGCACGGGCTTAGCTGCTCCGTGGCATGTGGGATCTTCCTGGACCAGGGCTTGAACCTGTGTCCCCTGCACTGGCAGGCGGATTCTTAACCACTGGCCACCAGGGAAGCCCCCATGTTAGACTTTTTAAATGCATTATCTCCTTTAATTTTCACAACCATGTTCTACCATGTCCTCCATTTTTTTGGCCTCGCCATGAGGCACGCGGAACTTCCCCACCCGGGGATCGAACCCACGCCCCCTGCACTGGGAGCGTGGAGCCCGAACCGCTGGACCACCAGAGAAGTCCTCCTCCATTTTTTAAGATAAAGAAACAGACTCAGAGAGGCTAAGCAACTTGCCCAATTCCAGATCCTCTGATTCCGAAGCCCTTAAGCACATGTGCTGAGGCCTGGCCAGCACTGGGGGTGGTCAGCTCCCCCTGACATCTGTAATCTGATTCCAACACACCTGTTAAACCATCTCTCACAGTATTTTTCTCCCAGGTTGCGGGAATCTAGATCATCTGAGTGACTCCATCTGGACCATCCTTCCCCACATCTCTACCGACTGAAATCCGACTCTTATTCCAATGTCCAGCTTAAATGTCACCTTCTCCTATGGGACTGGATTTCAAAATGTCACTACTTCCTTGGGATTCCCATAGTATTTGGCGTTTCCCTTATACAAAGATCATGTTCTCTTTTGTATTATCTTCTTTTTTCTACATATGTCTTATCATCCCTCGTGGATGACAAGCTCGTCATAGGCCAGGGGCAGGTCCTGTTCATCTTTGTATGTCGCCAAGTCCCGGCTCAGCCCCTGAGACAGAGGAGGCCCTCAGCAAGGGATCTGCAGGAGATTTAAGTTTGGAGCAAATGGGAGAGCTGAGCTCACTTTACAGTTTGCAGGAAGTGAAAATGCTCCTCATATGTCAGATGTGATGTCGCAGAGAGAAGGGTAATTACAATGTAAGATGGGGCCTATTCACCTTTCTCCTCCGCCCAGAAAAAGGCGGAGAGAGTGAACTTTACATGGTTTTAGGCAAAATACCTAATAGCAGGGGCAGTAGGAGGTCTATGTAGGTTTGTTATCTTAATTAGCCGATTAAAAAATTCTGCAAGAAAAATACTACAGAAAAGAATCTGAAAAAGAATATGTATATGTATAACTGAATCTCTTTGCTGTACACCTGAAACATTGTAAATCAACTGTACTTCAATGAAAGAAAGAAAAGAAAAAAGTATAAAAAAAAGAAAAATACTACAAGAAAAAAATGCGTGGATAGGCCTTTGAAAGTATTTGGATTTACCACTACACACACACACACACACACACACACTCCAAATAAGATTGTAGAAAGCATTAAAAAAAAAAAATTCCCTTAATCCAATTTGTATCCTAGCAGTTTCCAGATTCACATGCCCAACTGTATCAATTAAAAAAACTGAAGAAAATCAGATAACATAAGAGGGAACTCGGTCAGAGAAAGTTTCCCTGACGTTGGAAGAAATATCACCCCAGGTAGAAGACTGCTACCAGATCCTTAACTCCGAGCAGAAGCAGGTGGGTCCAGGAGGAAGCCACCCGCCCAGGCTTCACGCGGGAACCCTGCGCCCGGCTTGGATAAATATTTTTATTACAAACACAGTGACATGTCATGGGCCAAGTGATCAGTTCTGTAAAAGGATTTCACACGGGATTGTGACACGGCAGCAGCCGGGAAACACGAAAGTGTTCAGGGGAACCCAGACGGGAGCAGAGTTGACACAAAGTTTGAAGAGCAACCTCAGAATCAGTGCTGAGCAAATGCCAGCCCCAGCCAACCCGCGGGAAGCCAAGCTGGGAAATGCAAGCTGGCTTTTGAGAAATCTCAGTCGATGTCAAGATATTTCTGCAAAAGATGCAAGACTCTCAGGACCCTCTGCTAGCCTGTTAGGAAAATACTTCCTCTTCCGAAAGAAACGATGTTTCTTTCCTGTTTTCCTTTTCCGCCTTAAACGTTCAGGCCCTGCTTGCGGAGCAGAGCCAAACGCCATTCATACCAAGCGTTTAGATTTTTTTCAGAACACATGCTGGTCACCAGGGCGGCTGAACTGTCCAGTGACCTGCGGCAGTCGGGGAGATCCGGAGGGTCAGGCAGCAGGACGGCGGCCTCGCTCCTGTCCTTGGGTGCTTGGCTGTCCTCGCATGTTCACGGCCCCTCCCTCAGGTCCAGGCTGGGAAGAGCGAGGCGGACGAGCTGGAACGGGTGGGATGAATGGAGATCACTTAGCAGGGGCGGGAAAGCTAACGGGCAGCTAGGAGGCTGATCCACCTGTTTACCCGGATGGTTTTGCTCTGCTTAGACGAGCAGTTTGTCAGTGTCCTGTGGCTCAGGAAATGTTCCCTCTCAGCCTCATCAAGTCCACATCCTTCCATATTTCCACGAAAGAAGGAAAAACCAGACTAAGCACAGGGTATGTGTTTTGGTGGAGCTTTATAATAACACGCTAGCCGAGATAATTACAAAAGACCAGGCATACCAAGCCTCAAACAGAGAAGAAAGGGAAGAATCATTCAACTCTGGTTACTACCATCTTCCTAAAGAATCACAGAGGAAGATATGGCTTCCCTGAATACTCCTAACCCAGGCAGTGCTTCCAAATCCCTCATTTAACCTGGCTGTCAGATACAACACTGATTAACAGAATTTTTGAACAGGAAGGAACTTTTAAGCCACCACCTAGATCTGGCCTTTTCTAATCAGTATCTCACGGAACTTTAAACAATAAAATATGTGGACCACAGGAAAACGATTCCATGGATCAAATCATTTTAGGAGATTCCAGAGGAAAGAATTAGGTAGGAATCTTTAACAAAGAGACGGTCACAGCATCTCTGATATTGCTGGGGTCTCTGTCTTCTACCCTTGGCTCCAGGGGGCCTCTGCCTTTGACAGAATTCAGCAGGAGTGATGCTGGGCCGTTTCTGGGCCCAGGCCTCACGTGGCTGGCGGCTGCTATGGCTGGTCTCCTGGTGACCTTGCTCCTGAGGGCTCCTCACAGCTGCCACGTGAGTGAATCCTCGTGGGCCTGGGCAGCCCACACCTGACTGCACCTGCCGGAGGCCCACGTGAGGACAGCCTCCTTGAGCCTGGTCAACCCGTCGCAACCAGAGAGATGATGATAAGTCGCTGTTTTCAGCCGCTGGGTCTGGGGGTGGTTCGTGTGCTGTCTGTCTAGCACGCAGCAGGCATCGATAACTGCTTATTAAATGGATGAGTGAATGGCCGGGCCAGTGATGTAAATGCGAACCTTGCAGAGGGCGCTCTAGCGGCATGACGTTTCCTAAATGTGACTATCTGAATACCTGAAGACGAGTCATACACAAAACAGGGCTTGATGGAATGCTAGTCTGAGAAGCACTGAATTAGAGGCCTGAAATGGTACAGATTAGGAAGTACTGGTCTAGCTGTACCCTTGATGTTACAGATTAGAACAGTGAGGCTCAAGTCTCTGAAGAGAATTGCCTAAGGAAACAAGGCTCGTCTGTAGACTCCGCCTATGAACTAGTTTCCCTTTCTAGCTGGAGTGAAGGAGTGCAGACGAAACGGTTTCACTCACACAAGCCCGTTTTTAGCTAATTACATCTACCAGGCTTCTCACTTGGTAGCCCTCTCGTTTTGCTCCGCGATGAAGTCTTTGTGTGCAACTAGCTGTTTTCCGTAAGACCTCTCTCAGACGGGAGACTCCCAAAGAGGATATAAGAGTATTTATCAGCCTCAGGTCTAGACTAAGCTCAGTTCTAAAAACAGCAGAATCTATAGGAACATCTTGGGCCTTTGGTTTTAAACCATTTGCCTGGTGGAAATCCTTGCTTAAAACTGAAATAACTGAAATGTCTAGAAGCACGGATCTTCAGCTGCCTTAGATATCGGTGAGGGATCCAGATTTTAAAATCCCTTCAATCTTATGTTTCAAGTTGCATTTTTCTTCCCCCATTGAGAGGTAAATAATATGATCTGAGGCTTGATTCAGTTGTTAAAACTATAGAGAAGAATGTTAATACAGGTCAAAATCTGGGCTCTTCAGTTTTTACTTTCCAAATACAGCCTGTGCCACTACTCCCCAATCAAGTCTCCAAATCCAAGAACCACTTCAATAGTTGAAAAAAAGTTTTATCTAATTATCTTCTTTTCCTACTTTGAATTGACCAACCATGTATCTTTTCCTGGTTTTATCAAAGGGGCTGCCAGGGCAAAAGCACATCCAATTCTAAGTAAGCTTTAGTTAGCAGACTTAAAATCGATCATGCATTTTAGTTTCAGTAACTTGCAATTTCTACACCCTTTGATAATCCACTTTAAAGAGCAAACCGTCTCTAATGACAAGGCTTAAAAGAGACGACCTTTCTGAACAAAATATGAAAGCTGCGAAGAGATAGTTTTTTTAAAGGAAACTATGAATTAAAATGACCTTGTGTTCTGAAACTTTCCTCCCACCATTTTTGATGTTTTACCTTTCCTTTCTACTCTTAGAAAGAAAGCTAAGACACCCCTGCCTTCTGCAGATGGGCAGGCACTTCAATAAGAAAGCTGTTAATTGTTCATTCAAACTCACAGTTTCTTCTTTCTGCACTTTCTCTGCCGATGCCTTTAACGAGGTTGCTCGCCACAGAGCCACGTGCCTGCTTCCGAGGAAGTCACTGCTTGTCTGCGACATTACCGGGGAAGGCTCGAATCCCAGCTATTTCCCTTGAGTCTCAGTCAACTCTTTTGTACAAACTAGGAAGTAAGTCCGCCCCTTCTCCGTTCCCTCCCTCTCTGTCCTCTTTTTTCTCCATTGTGCCCCTGGGTGGCCGCCCTCGGAGGAGAGCTGATCGTTGAGCGGGGATGTGGCCAAACCAGAGGTCAGACCCCTGAAATGGCTCACTGTTGGGTGACGCAGAAACGGTGGATCAAACGAAACCCCGACACGTGCTGATGACCGGTGCCCGTGCTCCTGTTAACCGCGCTCCTCCTGACCCCTCACTGGGCAGACGTGCACACCGAGGGCACCGTGACCCCACAACTTTCCTCCTGCTCAGCCCGGCCAGCCACTACCTGTCGACCGTGGCATGTTGAGATGTAAAAAGCACAGGTGCTTGACTCAGGTGTAGTGCCCATAACTGCTGGCAGTGTAACTAAATTAGGTACTTGTGATGGGCAATTGATCTTCCACTAGATACAAGAGAGGATGACATCTTAGATGATTTTATAATAAGGCACACTGTTTATAATTTATTCCTAAGCACTTGCTTTCTCTCCCGGTAGCCACTTTTAAACTGAGTACTCAACTCAGGAAGGAATTTTCAACACGCCAAGTGCAATCTTTCTTTCTCTTCCTTATCAGAGAACGTTTACAAGGACACTAGTGTCAGCCACCTAACCCCTACCACACACGATCCGACTGGCCTGTACGACACGCCTCAGAAGGGAAACTGGATCTGGTGATGCGCAAGGTCCACCCGTGTTTGTAATTTCATAACCCTTGAAATAAGGAAAAGAAAGAATAGCAGGCAACTTCCCCAAACACCTATGTACCCATGGAGAACAAATACTCCCCAGGGGGAGCCCAATGGCGGCGCACGACGCGACTCACAAGGTATTGTCGCTTCAAGCCGCTAAGTAACCTTCCTAATGAAACCTGCTGACCGTCAACCCGTTTGCCACAGTCTGTACAGAAGGACTTAAAATTAACCTCGGTGTCACAATCATTCCCTACCGAGTGCTAAATCACAGTCTGAGTACCAACTGTCTTTCCTTGTTAGGTAGTTTTAATAGCATCTGATACAATTTTGCCTTTTCTCCGAATAGTCTTTAAGCCAGTGCTATCATTTATTTCACATGCAAGGAAAACCTGATCTTCCAGAGCACAGAGACTTACATTCCTGGAGGAGGTGTCGGGTGAACCTCAGCAGGCAGCGTGGTGACCAGGCCGAGATGATCCAGCGCAAGACTCTGAGGCCTCTCACTGATGACCAGGCGGTGTTCTTGCTGACCCTGGCCTGGCTGTGGAAGTGGAAGGAAAACCTGCTCCTTCCTTCTCATCCCACGTCTCAGTTACAGTGCAAAAAAGGGTAATTAATCCTCGGGCAGCAAACAACAAAGATGGGCGTGGGAAAGGGAAAAGAACTTGAAACACGGAATAACCATTCTGCCCTGTCCTTTCACAGCAAACTGGGTGATTACAGCCCTGCGCACGCGCCAGATCTTCCAGCAGCCTCCGAGGCCCGCGGCGGGCACCGCAGCACAGCCAAAAGAACACGACCATCCGCTGCGATTCAAAGTGCCCTCGGCAAATCAGCGTTGACCAATCAGCACAGAACTGCTTACTGGCATTCGGGCGGGGACTTAAACACCCAGCCTTGGGAGCCAACACCAAATTCTCTCCACAAGGAAAACGGGACCGAGCAAAGCTCGTTCTGTCATCACTGGCTGGTGTGCTGAGTGTCCTCCCAACACATCTTGACATTTTCAGGCTTCCTTAAGGAGCGTCAATGGATATTATAATTAAACCGCAACCATAAAATCAGAGATCAAGCAAGTAACAATAAAACCAGAGCTGCTACATAAAATTCATACCCTATCCTGCCTCTGGTCCCAGATGAGACTGACAACCAACATGACAAATGCTTGGACTGATGTCAGACGACTCAGTGACTTTTATTCTAAATAAATGCACTACTTATGGATTTGATTTCTGACATGACATAGGTATTTTTTCCCGTAGCACAATTTGAGATGGTCAGTATATTCTAGGGAAAAAAATGCCATGTCATATTTATTTTAGCAAATGAGGTGCAATTAAAAAGTAGAAATAAAACTGATAAGTACAAAGTAATATTTTAATAATATATGAACATGAACATGAAAACAATGTAAATGTTAAAAATTTTGATATGATACTACAAACGTGATTTTGATCAGCCGCAACTGGTAAAATTCTACGTAAAGGCATTAACAAGGCATCGCAAGAAATCATTTCTTTTCCCAATATAAGCAGTTCTCAGTACACACTCAGATGCACACAGATATGGAAATCAGAAAAAAAGGAATGCTAAAAAAAATAACGTAGGCAGACACAAATAAAACCACCCCGTTAGTGTATGAGTGATGCATGTTTTTATGATCTTAATTACATTTAAGTATTAAAAAATGCCATTGATCTCACAGTTTACTTTACAACATCCAAATCTTCAAACCTGTGGGAAGAAATCCAAAGCTCTGTCCAGACGGTTAGATCCATCCCACGCTCCTGGGTTACTCAGGTACGTCATCATGTGGTTACCTGAAGATCAAAAACCCCAAAGTTACAACTTTCTCTAGGTTTAACGGGCATGTCCATAATAAAATATGTTCTAACTCAGGAGGAGCTGGAGAGAGGCTGAAAAGGATATTTGATATCAAAATGTCATCATTTATACCCATAAGGGATCAAATCCTATCTATACCAAGAATCTCTTGAAAAGTGAATGAGTCACAAAGTTTTTACTTTTTTAAAACTGAAGTATAGTTGATTTACAATATTGTGTTAGTTTCAGGTGTACAGCAAAGTGATTCAAATATATCTACGTACATATTTTTTCGATTCTTTTCCATTGTAGATTATTACAAGATACTGAATATAGTCCCCTGTGGTCCTCGTTGTTTATTTTATACATGGTAGTGTGTATCCAAAGTTTTTACTTTTAATTCAGTGCCAACTAAGTGGTTCAGCCTTTCACTGTACTAAGAGGAGGCTTGTCAGAGCAGGTAAATGTGATCTACGTCAGCGACGTCTCTGGGAACCTTTGGCTGGAAGGGTCTCCTGTGTCCCTGAGACGTGCACTCTGGGGGCACAGTGTTTGGACACCACGGAGCCGTTTATCTACTGATATTTGGGGCTGGTAAACATCTGCTACAGAGCCAGGCGTCCGGGGATGTGGGGCTGTGGAGCTGCGGGTGACCACGCCATCTCACTCTTAAGAGGAAGACAGCGTCTCCTTAACCCTGCAACTGGGCTTCAAGACAACGTCCTGTCGTGACTCTGCAGGTGAGCCCGGCCTTGTCAGGCGCTGGCTGACCCTCATCTCGTTTGGATGGTACTGTCGAAGCGCAGTGATGACAAGGAGGGGGACTTCTCCAAGACAGGCTCTTTACGAAAAGTTAAGTCTTTTTCTTCAAAACTGATATGTTTACGCATTTTTATTCATTTATTTATATTTTTGGCTGTGTTGGGTCTTCGTTTCTGCGCGAGGGCTTTCTCTAGTTGTGGCAAGCGGGGGCCACTCTTCATCACGGTGCGCGGGCCTCTCACTATCGCGGCCTCTCTTGTTGCGGAGCACAGGCTCCAGACGCGCAGGCTCAGTAATTGTGGCTCACGGGCCCAGTCGCTCCGCGGCATGTGGGATCTTCCCAGACCAGGGCTCGAACCCGTGTTCCCTGCATTAGCAGGCAGATTCTCAACCACTGCGCCACCAGGGAAGCCCTTTACGCATTTTTAATGAAGATTTTAACACCCAACCAGGAGACCCACAGGTGCAGACAGTACAAACTACTCAGGAGACATTCTGGCCACGACTGTACCTTCTGCACTGGTAGGTCGTCAGCTCCTCTTGAAGGATGGATGCCCTCTTCTGCAGAAAGTTAACCTAGAAAAGAGACCTCGTGTGAGAAGAGGTGAAGGTGGCTTACAGGGCGACACCTTGCAGATACAGTGTCTGGTCGGATTTTATTTAAATTCAGACAACTCTCTAGATAAAATGCAGAGGATCTGTTGAATGCTAATGCTGTGGTTTTGTATTTGATCACATCCCATCCCCACTGGCACTCCACCAGAGGCTACAGAACCGAGTTCAAACCCTGCACTGCAGAGCTGTTTGGACATGCCCTGGCCCACCTGGGCGCTTCATCTCTTCTCTTCCACCATCACCACCTTCCGCCTTGCATCCTTCCTACTCTGTGGCCCTCTGACACAGGCCACCTGCCATCATCTGCTTTGGAATGCTTGGCTAACGACCTCCTATTCACCGTCCACTGTTGGGTTCAAGGTCACCTCTGCTCCTGAATTCTTCTGCCCGCCCCCCCCACCCCCCCCCCCCGCCCCTCATCACCTCCTGCCCCAGGCAGCCAGCGGCCCCCTCCTCTGTATTCTCCTGTTCTGTTATTAGCACTTTTCCAACTGCCTTCTGGTGATTTGTCTTCACGTCTCTCCCTCACACCCGAGAGCTCTCCTGGGGCAGGGATAATGTTGGAGCATCTCTGTAACCCCAGTTTCTTTTTCAGGGCTGGACATGTAGCTGGCATTCCCTAGCTGTTTCAGGAATGAATGAGTGAGTGGAAACAAAATTACTGCCTACTAGAAACCTTAATCTATCCTGGGGATTCCCTGAGGTTGGAGAGGTGGTATTTTGTCATGGAAAGAGCCTGCGCTTTGTCTGGCGTTAGGCCAACTCGCGTTCAGCTCCTGACTTGGCCTCCATAGCTCTAGGAAAGTTCCTTTTTCTCTTGATGCCTCATCTGTGAAATGGGGTGAACGAGAGCCAGTTCCCAAGGTCATGAGGATGACAGGAAGTGACTGACAGGAACTGCCTAGTCCAGAGCGCCTGGCAGGTACCACCCTGCGGCCCCCGCCCCTGAGGGGCTAGGGATGGGGGAAACTGAGCTGTCAAGTGTAGTCTCTTCAGTCAGACCTTTACAGCATGGTTGGATTATCCTGAAGCATAAATTTCTATGCTATTAAAGACACTTGTATCAGGCATAAATTCAAAAGCACTTTACACAACCTACTAGAAGAGGTTTCCGGATAACTTACACCATGGCTTAATGTGATCAGGAGTCAGTGGCATTTGATCACTTTGGAGCTTTACTCTTGTCTCTTTGGTCTGAACTGAAACCATGGCAACGGTCGATTCTGAAACATGGTTATGCAAGACAGGACAGCTGGCAGGGTAGAAACTGCTTGGAGAGAGGGAACATGGCTCTTCTTTTTTTTTTTTTAACATCTTTATTGGAGTCTAATTGCTTT
Source organism: Balaenoptera acutorostrata (assembly GCF_949987535.1). Taxonomy (NCBI): domain Eukaryota; kingdom Metazoa; phylum Chordata; class Mammalia; order Artiodactyla; family Balaenopteridae; genus Balaenoptera; species Balaenoptera acutorostrata. Next base: position 62,805,468 of record NC_080083.1, read on the forward strand.
ACAATGGTGTGTTAGTTTCTGCTGTATCACAAAGTGAATCAGCTATACGTATACATACATCCCCATATCCCCTCCCTCTTGTGTCTCCCTCCCTCCCACCCTCCCTATCCCACCCCTCTAGGTGGTCACAAAGCACCGAGCTGATCTCCCTGAGCACGGCTTTTCTGAATGGGTGCATATCAAAGTGGTCCCACTGCTTTTCTGACTCGTCACATCACCCCGGTCTGAATTTTATCCAATTAATCCAGTGACCCACAGGACCACTGATAACTTTGACAGATGCAAGGACTACACTGATCCCACTTCCCTGCCTCCACCGTGCTTTGCCACTGGAATTCCAACAATTTTCAAAAAACACAGGCACCTGTGCTCTCAAACGAACTCTGCTCGCTCTGTGGTCTGCACCTCCTTCGCACAGCTGCCGATTCTGAGGCCCTCGCGCAGCTGGCAGCGCTCTCTTTCTGGGTCAACATCCAGTTTTAGGAGGCTGAGTGGCTTTTATTACAGTGAAATGATATGAATGATAACAGAAGCCCTTCAGGTGGTTATCAGATTTCTCTTTCTTTTCTTTCTTTTTTTCTTAAAAATACCTCCTCTGAAGGTGCTGGGTCCTACACAGCTGACCCTAAGGAAGCCCTCCTACAAAGTGAATGGGTAAGCCACACCTCGAGGAGAGCCTTCCAGTCAATAAAGACGACCTAACCCTTTGTAAGTTAACACTCTCCTGTCATACTTATTTTTACAGGTAGGAGTGAGCACAGCCAAACTTCTTAGCCTACAGAAGCGATAGCTAACAGTAGCATAAGGGTTGATGTAATGAACTTTTCATTTTCAGATAAGAGATTTTTGCTGATGGGAACAGAAAAGGCATGGCTAACATCTGCTCCACATATCTGTCCTATACATTATAAATAGCTAACGTGAATTTCATCAAACTACAGCACTTGTTTCATTCGTAAATAAATTTATTGAGCACCTACTCTGTGACAGGCATTGTTCTTGGCACAGAGAGAAAAGAAATCTTTCCCTTGCAGAGCTTTTCCAGGAAAAAAAGTATGTTTTAAATTTCTAAGTGTATTAGAAATGGGAATATGTGAACTTCTTCTCATGTTGAGTTAAAACATTCGTTTTTTAAAAAACCAGTAATCTATAAAGCTAATGCTATAAAATATTTACAGTAATATATAAAACTTGTTTTAGAGAAAACTTATGTAGGAAGTTTTTAATTAATATCTAAATTGAAGTCAATTTTATCTCTTATAAACGACTGTACCAAGAACTACACGTTTCAGCAGAAATATCAATATTTAACCGAATTGTTTGAATACCATGTCATTATCCTGCCTCGATCCTAAAATGCATCTTGTTATCTCTGACAATCATATAAAATACACCAGAATAAAAATGCTTCTAACTTAGCCATGTTTTTTATTTCTCTGCACTTTCACATGATAAGGAGTTAGCAATGTGCTAACTGATGGCATTTTGGGCCTGGAACCAAGAATAAAAGGGTGAGTCTGTGTTGGAATGCGGACTGTAAATAAAAGTAACCATAACTGAGCTTTTCAATTTCAAGGATGCTTTTAAGAAAATCTTATCGAGACAAAGAGTTCTTAAGCTAGTAAGAAAAAATTCTTAAAAGCCCCACAAAACAAAAAACAATTCATCCTGGGCACTCGGTTATTCTGTGACACCACATGGATTTCTGGCATCAGTTCAGAAACCAACATTAATTAAGATATGCACATCATCTAAACCAGGGGTCCCCAGCCCCCCGGGCCATGGACCGGTACTGGTCCACTGCCTGTTAGGACCTGGGCCGCACAGCAGGAGGTGAGCGGTGGGCAAGCGAGCGAAGCTTCATCTGCCACTTCCCATCGTTCACATGATCACCTGAACCATCCCCCCACCCCCCGCCCCCTGTCCGTGGAAAAACTGTCTTCCATGAAACCGGTCCCTGGTGCCAAAAAGGTTGGGGAGCGCTGCTCTAAACCCTTGGAAAGTTCCTTGATTCTAGAAATTACCTGTGACTTTAGGGAGGAGATAGTGTCTTCAAGTTCTTGCCTTAGAGATGCTGGCATCAACCCTTTAAATTTTGTTTCATATTCTTGTCGTATGTAAGTTATCTAAAGTGAAAAAAAAAAGTGTGTCTTTTTTACCACGGAAATGATTGTTTTGCGTTTAAGAAATCCCAGAATGATGTCCATTCATTACAAAGGTAAGTTTGTTACACGTGGTCAGAAACCAGACAACTGAGATGAAATAAGGGGAAACACAAACTGAAAAAGGTCCTCTGTCCTTGTCAATCTGGGAGAGAGAGTCCCTGTCACAGCACTTTATTTCTTTAAAATCCTCGTTGACACAATTTTTGGCATTGGATAAGGAAGATACCTGTCCTCTCTTCTCCACTCATGATGTACACGGGATGCTAATCCCGCATCCTCTTCTTGATCCGGGTGCGGATTCGGATCACACTACGCTGTGTGTGAGGACAATTCATGGCATGTCATCTGTTTGGCGAAGACACTCCCCCTGACTGTCTAGGGACCTGGGTGCTTGATATCATCATGTGATTATGAAGGTGCGAGTGGAGGAAAATCTGCACGGCTGCGTCTCCAGGCCTCCCCATACAGGTAACCAGAGGGCCCCTGTCATCGTGAGCACCTCTGATTGATGAGTTTCCCTCTGCCTCTGCAATACAGCCAGGCCCTGCTCAGCTAACTGACGGTCACTGGGCTGGTCAAGGAAAAGCTGGTGGCTCATCAAACCACAAACAGGTAAGGAAGGTGGAAGAAAAGTCTTTGGAAGAATATGCTTCAGCAGGATGAAGAGGTGTGTTTGAGGGTGAGCATGAATGTCAGTGTGTCTGTCTTGGTGCCTTTCTCCAGCTCTGTTTCTTTATTTCTCTTTCTCCTAATCTGAGCTGCTATGGAATTCAAAACTGTGTTGCATGTGCTGTGTGGGACTTAACTAAATATTCAAGCTGAATTGCAGTGTATCCCACAAATGATTCATTGGACACACCTGGAAATAAGGTAATAGACTATGAAAATATGTGCAACTGAGTTCACTTAGACAAGTCTATGGATTTACTGAGGATAATTTAAAATTACTAGCCTTTAATTCCCAAATTTTCTTATACTAAACTAAATTAAGGGATAAACGTGCTCTAATAGTTTATTTTATTACCTACTAAAATCCCATGGCAAATGTTCTAGAACATAATTTTTAAATTTTTGGCAAAGTATTTTTTTGAGGTATGTTACAATCTTGTGATTTATACCTAAAGGGTAAACAAAAATGATGAAAAATGATCTCTCCCACTGATGAAATATTTGATTTTTTCCATTTTATCTTCTTGGACGTAAGTCCAATAGTAACATCTGTCAGTTGACTCAAATGAAAGGCAAACACAAAGTAAAACACATGATTTATAAATCAGACTTTAGGGGCAACCTTTATCAAGGGCTCACAGGCTACTGTATACTGACTATTTTTTTTCTATCACTCAACACTGGCTCTGAAATTTTGAGCTACTACTCTTAAAAAGGACTCATGTTTGCTCTATTTTTTGTATCCCTGTTTGTTTAGAATGTCTGCCCTCTGCCTGTCCATTTGAAATATAACTTGTCTGGGTATAAAAATGCTTCTGTCCCACGTTCTTTCTCTCAGAACTTTGGAGGTGTTTCCTCAATGTCTTCTGGCATTGCTATGGTGAAGTCTGAAGTTAGGCTAATTTTTTTTCCATGTTGAATGTGACTTTCTTTCTCTGCTTGGATGTCCATATGATTTTATTTTTCCCTGGATTAGGTAACTTCACTGGGATATGTTTTGGTATTAATGATTCTATATCAATTTTCCTGAGACAATGTGTGTGCTCTTTCTTTTTTAAAAAATATTTATTTATTTATTTGGTTGCACTGGGTCTTAGTTGCGGCAAGGAGGGCTCCTTAGTTGTGGCAGGTGGGCTCCTTAGTTGCAGCATGTATGTGGGATCTAGTTCCCTGACCAGGGATCAAACCCAGGCCCCCTGCATTGGGAGCATGGAGTCTTAACCACTGTGCCACCAGGGAAGTCCCTCTTTCTATCTTTATATTCAATTCTTTGAAGAAAAGCTTCTTCTGTTAGAATTGTTTTCTATTATATCAATAGTTACATATATTCATGTTATATATGATTTTTTTTCTATTTGTTCTCTTCTTCAGGAACAGAGATTTTGCATGTGTTGGCTCTTCTTTGACAATCTTCCATATTTACAATTTTCTCTATTATTTTACTTTCTGATCAATTTATATCTGTTTTATATTTTCATTTTATTTTGTGTGATCACCATATTTCCTTAGATGTTTTCAGTTATGATTTTCCCATTTTTGTTTCTTCTAATATGGTTTCAATCTCTGTAATCTCTTGATTTTGACTACCTTTTTTCCTAAACTCTGAGAAATCACTTCTCATCTTTGTTGAATTATGTCATCTTTAAACACGTCTCTTTTCTTCTTCTTCTCTCTCTCCCCACCTTTTTCCTTGGCAGAGAGATACGTCAATGTGTTTTGTAAATGCTTTGACATTATGAAGAACTGTTTTGGTTTCAAAGAACTGTAATTTGTCTGAACCTTCTCCTTACTCCTTGGGTAATTTCCCACTTGATCTATGTTCTAATTTGCTTGTTGCTTCCACTCCTTCTTTCTCTCTCTCTTAATCTAGCAAGGCTCTCAACCTAGTTCCTTTTTCTTAAACAAAATTAAAATTTCACTTTTGAATGGAACCAGCAATTTTCTGAGCGCTGAGGTAGGGAGCAAGCTGGGGCAGACCACAGCTGTGGTTCAGTTTTGTTGTCATCAACACCCTTTGACCAAACCTATGATTTCGTTTGTTCTTGGGGCCCACCTGCTCTTAGTTTTCAGCTACTTTGGAGGTCAGGGCCAAGCACTGAAGCCCTTTAGTTAATGCTCATAGCTTCTCTGGACTCTCTTTTTTTCCCACTTCACTTTTCACACCTGATGGTCTCCCTCTACTGGAGGCGAGTCGTAGACAGCAGAAAACTGTGCGTGAGCAAGGTCATTCATTGACCACCACTATCCCTTCCACCACTTTTAAAATTCAGTACGCTATATTCCCCAACTTTTATTGAGGATCTTGCCATTTCTACTTTCTGTCTATCCCTTTCTTCTTTGTTTTTATGATTTTGGTGAATCTGAGTGAACTTAAAATGATCCCTTGGAAAATCCGACATTACCTCTCCTATGGGTGAGACTATCACTCAGGAAAATATTACTACCCTGAATCCTTAAACCCAAATCCTGAATTTAATCGTCATTATACCAAGCAGACGCCTATGACTTTAATAAAGTCGTGGAAAACTTTAACCAGTCCGTTTTACTCTACTTATGAAGTTAATGACGTTACTACCAGCAAATGTTTATTGAGTACTTTCTATGTGCTGGTTACAATTCTGAGTATTTTAAGAAGTGTTTAATCCCTCTGACAACCCAATGAGGTAAGCACAGATTTGAACTCAAGCAGTCTGACCCTCCAGCACATATGCTTAGCCACTGTGCTCTGCAGTTTCTCACACAATCTCCCCACATGCTGACGGGTTTCCTTCACAGACACCACCAGCTAGAGCAGTTTCCTCCACTGCACAGTTGTGTTCTCCCTAGCGTAACGGGCCAGGGGACATCCTTCCAGACATCCAGCTGGTCTTTGCTCTATTTTTTTTTTTTAATGACAACAATAACAACAATTGGTTCCAATACGGTATGGTTTCCCTATACTTTCCCATTGGTTTAAAATTTTAATTTACTAAGCATTTATGATAAGACTAATTTTTAAACATCCGTACAAATGCAGTACACATATTGACCTAAAACAAAAGTTCCGCAAATTCCCCACATAAGCACACATTTTAAAGTCTGACCAGTGAAGGATATATCTAAGTTTGTTCCACAGCAAAAGGAGAAAGAAGAAGGAAAGAATTCGCTTAGAGTCCTGTACATCACTTTTGACTCCTGCTACTATTTTTCGGTCCCCACCTCTGTCCCAGGATGTGTTTGAGGGGAAATAATGAGGGAATGATGACATTTGTCTACAGACTAAGTGCAGACTATTAACTGCTAACTGCTAACCGTGCCCCGCCCCCTCCTCCCTGCCTTCCCCCTTCGTGCTGTTAACCTGGCAAGAAACAAGGGGAAGTTGAATTGATCTAAGCAAAGGGTTTGATGGGCATACAAACTAAGGGAGGTCAAAATTGTTTACATGTAAATCTATTTTATTATTAGATTTGAACATTAAATCTTATTCGTGTACAGTGTCCAATTGTATTAGTGAATGATGTTTATGAAATGCGGAAGAATTCAAAGATCATTCTTGCTTGAGTCATTCTGGGAAGGAATTTCCATCCCACCTCACCCTTCCCACTGCCCTCGAGAAGCACCGTGTAGAACTATCTGCTCTTCCTCATCCCTCCAGCATCCCACCCAATAGACACATCTTCCCTCTCTCCACAGTGGTTACTTCTCTCTCCATTTCCATCTTCTTTCCTTTAGGAAAGGAAGATTAGGAAACTCAGGACATCATGACAAACAGTGACGCTCCTGTAACGTAAGCCGAGTGGAAACGGTGTATGTATAACCTGGTACCCACGTGAACAGGGAGGGCTGTGCTTGGCTCCTTGGCCACAGACGGCCCACCTTTCCCTCGAAGGCACAGCACTGACAGTACTTCCTTTGATTTTAAAAATGGACTATGAAGACCAAGAACCTCAGACCTGGAGTTCAGCATCACAATGGAGTAAAGCTCACATCCTGTATAATCAGACAAATACTCATGTGCATAAATAAGAGTGTATGAAGTGGACTTGAGCCAAGAGGGCGTCTGCAGAGAAAAATTCAAAGTGATGTTGAAAAAAAGATTGAAACTTGGAACTCTATAATTTCATTAAAAATATGGAAGGGAGAAGTAACACGTGTCTGGTGGCACTATATCAATTAGTCATGTCAGGACGTCCAAACTACAGCAAATACGTCAACCTCCTATCATGAAAACAACGAGACGGAAGTGAGTAGCTTTGTACAAACAACGTAGCGACGGTGTCTCACACACACGATATTTTATCACAGGTGCCAACGCAGCCAATACCAGACTCACTTTCCAAGAGCTGAGCCGCGGGGAGGCCAGTCGCTGAGTCGTCACTGGGAAATCCTGCGGGTTTTCACACGTCTCGGCAGAGTCAGCTGAGAGACCCTGCTAATTATTTGCATGTATTCGTGATTAGCCTGAGGATTCCATTTAAACCTCTTTTTATATTTTTTAGTATCTACTGACTGAGAAAGGACATCATGACAAAAAGTTTCTATAGATTCAGAATCGATTGCAAATGAATCTTCATTGTATAATCGAAATAATCTACATACATTTGGAAATACTACTTATCTGCTTTTGAGCCATATCATTTAGCCAAGCGACCAACAGTGACTGGTGTGTCCATGGGTTTTCTCAGACCCTTGCTGCAGGTGGGGAGCAGTGCTCCCTGATCAGTGACTTCAGGGAGGGATCCCAGCTCAAGACCACCCACCCAGCCTGGATCTCTCCCAAGCAGAAATCTGTGGGAGGGTTAAGGGACACCACCAGGTGCCCCTATTCACGGTGGGTTAGTTTATTCAGAACCCCGGCCTTCTATGCCTGCGTTGAAGGCCAGAAAGAAAGCTGAGTTTGACTGGTGGGGAGGTTGGAGGGGGTGAGGTGGGGGAAATAACGAGAGAGAACCTTGGAGCCCCGTCCACACTCTGAGGGAGGGTGAGCGGGGGCTGGGCAATGCAGCCTGGGGTCAGTAGAGAGCGTCACAAAGACACTGGGCTTCTGAAGGGTCGGAAGGGGTCAGAAAGCCTGGGAGGAGGCGGGCGGAGGCGGGGTCTGGGGAGGTGGCGCTGGGGGTCCAGAATGCAGTGCCAACAGTGCATTGCATTCCCCGCTGGACTTCACCAGGGGGTGTCACTCGGGTGTGACAAGCCATCTTGCTGCCCAGGAGCTACAGGTGACAGAGTGGAGCCAGCCCAGAGGGGGAAGAGCTGAGACCTGGAGAGACTGAAACCGGCCCTTGTTCAGGAGTCAGCCTATCCTTGGTCTCTTCTGCCTGGGCTGCCTTTTCTGTCACCTGCAACCAAAACATTCCTATTGAAACAAGGCAGAACATGCAAAATATTAACCTGCATTTATGTGTTGCATCTGCTCAACCAGAGGTCAGCAAATTTTAGACTGCAGACCAAATCCGGCCCACCACCTATTTTTGGTGAATGAAGTTTTATTGGAACACAGCCATGCACATTTGTTTACGTATTATCGATGGCTACTTTGCCATGACCTCGCTGAGGGCTCTTCATAGAGACCCTATGGCCCACAAAGCCTGAAACCTTTTCTGTCTAGCTTTTTGCAGAAAGCAGGCCGACCCCTGCCCTAGACTGCGACACTGCAGGTCGGGGGCGGTGTCCGTCTGGCTGACTGCTTCAGCTCGGGTGTTCAGCTCACTGCCTGGCCTATGGCAGCACCTCCTTAAATATTTGCTGAGTGAATGAATGAATCAAAACCTCAGCGCACACAACTGTGGGTGTTAAGTCAGTCTTTGTCTTAAGACGACAGGACCTTCACAAGGTCCAGAGTAAACCCCTTCCCGAAATACGAAGAGCAGGTTCTGTCATCACGATGCTGCAGTTCTCCACCAGCACAGCGGCTGTTAACAAGGAGACCAGCTCCAAAGCTGGGAAAATCTGAGACAAACACCAGGGCCTCCAGGGCTGCCCAGATCCAAAGTGATCTCAGAGATTAACCCGAAGGAGGGGAGCCTGTTTCACCCGTGCCCGGTCTCTCCTCTCCGTTTCTTCCCCTTACTCACTATCAGGTTTTGTTTTTTAAATAAATTTATTTATTTAATTTATTTATTTTTGGCTGTGCTGGGTCTTCGTTGCTGCACGCGGGCTTTCTTTAGTTGCGGCGTGTGGGGGCTACTCTTCGTTGCGGTGCACGGTCTTCTTATTGCAGTGGCTTCTCTTGTTGCAGAGCATGTGCTCTAGGCACACGAGCTTCAGTAGTTGTGGCACGTGGGCTCAGTAGTTGTGGCTCACGGGGTCCAGAGCGCAGGCTCAGTAGTTGTGGCGCACGGGCTTCATTGCTCCGCGGCATGTGGGATCTTCCTGGTCCAGGGCTTGAACCCTTGTCCCCTGCATTGGCAGACAGATTCTTAACCACTGCGCCACCAGGGAAGCCCCACTATCAGTTTTTTTACAGGGTTGGGATGTGAAATGACTCATGCTTCTCTCCTTTTTTTTTCTCCTGAAATTAAATGGCAGCTCTTCTCTCACTAGAATGTATCTTTTGGTTTCTACGTCTAATGTTTTCCTTCCTAATATTTTTCTTTACTTCACTTGGGTTGATATAGACCATGAACACTCCCTGACTTCCAAGAAAGGTGAATGAATAGAGGACTTAAAGGGTTATGATCTGAGCAGACGTCCTCAAGGCAGGGGAGGAGCAGGGCTGACCGGGCAGCCCATGTGGTGAGGCGCGTGGGCACATGGAGGGCAAGGTCACACGCATCAGAGGATGGCAAACTGTCCACTTTATGTCAAAAGGTACATCCCTGAAAGGGTCTGGAGAAAACGCCCGCGGGAAGACACGTGGTTTTCCCTTTTGTTTACAGTCTGGATTTCCTCCCAGAGGGAGAGTCGATCAGCCCTTCCTGGAAAGGGGGTGTCCATCGACGGAGGAGCAAAACCCCAGCCAAGGGCAGGGGGAAGACACCCGAGTTGTGTAACCGACTTTGTGAATACAAGGCCAGGAAGGCCTACGGAGTGAGACTGGTATACAGTAAGGCAGACGCGGGGTCTGGGGTCCGTTGGATGTTTCCTCTTTGTACCTTGAAGTGAGGCTGGAACATTTGGTATATGGTAGGTGCTCAGTAATACTGTCTGAACGAAGATGCGTTTGAATAGGGAGGTGGGACCCTGAAATCACGGCGGGCAGTAAAAGTCATGCTGTCAAGTATAGATTCAATGGCGTAGAAAATAGAAAAAGTATAAGAGAAACCACCACTTATGAACATCTGACAGACACCAGGCACTGTACTAAGGAGCTGATAGATAACCTTCCACACATCGTGAAGGTTGTATTTAATCCTTACATGAACTTTGGGAGAGAGATATTATCCTACCCACTTCACAGACGCGGACGCAGGCTCACAGCGAGAACCAAGATGGAAACTGCCATCTCCTCATTCCTGGGAGGAGGTTAGGGAGGAGGAATTATCTGGAAATATTGTAAAGAAACTCAGGAGGGGAGGTGGCCTGGGACTCAGGGGACAGCAGTGGTGGAGAGATCAGGAGAAGTTCTTGTTCTAGGGTGACGGCTATGGGGACCTCATATCACAGAAGCTGACAATTGGGTGGCTTGTGAAAACTAAAAGCAAGAGGTGAGTCGAATGAGAATTTACATCTCAGTCGCGCGCCAAGAAGAGTGAGGTTACTGTAGAGACAGAATGGGGGGAAGAGAAGGCCTGGTTTGGGTTTGCATTTACTGGGTTTGAGGTGCCCGGGAGACGGGCACGAGCACAGCTGATGAGGAGGCCGGGCCTAGACACCTGAGGACCACGAGCCAGAGGAGGACGCAGAGGTTGGGGAATGGGGGCTCCTTGCAGCGGGAGAGAGAGACCAGGAATCTCCCAGGAGCCAAGACTGATGCACGGGAGGCAGCAACATTTAGGATGAGGGAGGCCGGACAGGTGGATGCAGGTGCAGAGGGGTATAAGTCAGGTGTCACATGCTGCCGGGAGGCCAAGGCCACCTGTCATCTGCCTGGCACGCCGTCACCGCGCACGAAACGGGGCCGTCCAGCTAGCCTGTCAGTCATCAGAGACGTTGGTGAGCAGCAATGCTACACGCAGAGTTCAAGAGGCAATTAGCGCTAAATACGTTGTTTCCTATTTTTAAAGCAAAAATTACACCAGAAGTGCCCAGATCTAACCTTCAGTTAGATATCGTGCAAAATATCCGATTTAGTCAGAGGTTTTTGAACTGGTTTGAGGGCATCTTTCAAAATCGGCAAGCCATGATTGCTCTTTCTTTTCTGCATTTTTAAACTCTTGACAATTATAAATAAGTTAAATCTCTCCCTCAAAGCACCAATTACCCCCTATGTTTAAGGAGGCCTGTCCTGCCAGATTCGGCGTTCTACACAAAACACAAAGTAGGAGCACAAAGGCGGTCAGTGTCCCACGTGTGCCCGGGACGCATGCAGGCGGTTCCGGTGAGCAGAACGGGATCTTGTGCACGAGTCCCCTTGCCTCCCAGCTGATGGGAACCGAGACCCCGCAGCCTCAGAGCAGAAAACTTCACAGCACCATGTAAACGGTCACCGACTAAACTCCCGACTGTTCGCCTTTACACGGCAGACGTACGAGGAATTTCCGTTCAATCAAAAGTCCGGGAATGTGGAGTCATGAGGACGTCGCACAGGCTTTCTGAGCGATGACGGTCAGGGTCTGTGTCCGGCCTGCGTGACGCCTGGCGACCCGGCACAGCTCTGTGTGGGGGGCAGAGGGAGCGTGAGACGGATTGTGTCCTCTGGAAGCTTACACTGTCCCCACGAGACGTGTAAAAAGGACACGATTGGAGTGGAACAGGCCCCGGACAGGAGCGGGGGAGACTGATCGCCTCTAAGCGGGGAACGGAAGTCTCTACAGAGGTGACGGTATCTGACCCGGATGCTTCCCCGGTGGACGAAAGGGCAAGGAGTTGCTGGCGGAGGGGAGAGTGGGAAGCACGGAGGTGGCGTGTGCGGCATTCAGGGACCGCCGGCGGGGGCGGGTGTCTGCTGTGGACGGAGGTCGTGCACGGGCTGAGGGAGTCACGGGGGGGGACTGTACGGTCAGGGTTCATTCGGTAGACGATGGGAAAGCTCAAGGTTTCTGATTGGAGACTAATGTGTCCCGACTTCTACTACAGGACAGGGAGCTTACTCCAGCTGCCCTGCTGCTGGATTTCCCTTCAGCTGACTCTCTACGCTGTCGGCCCGTTTCCCTGAAAGGTGGACCTGACCGCCTCGCCCGCTCTCCCCCATCATGAAAGTACTTCCATGATTTTTTTAGCTGTAGGTGAAGGACAACGTCCCCAGCACGGGTCATCCAAGGACCTTCGCAAGCTGACCTGAGCCTAACTTCCCAGAACACCTGTGCTCCAGTAACGACCTGCGCTTCTCCCCAGAATCCCACCCATTTTGCGCCTCGTGCCTTTCTGTGCGCACGTTGTTCTGTGCCCCTTCTGTTCCTCGATGTTCTCACACAGAACCTGCCCCAGGACACCTGTCCTCAGCCTCGCAGTCAAGGTAACCATTCCCTCCTCTAAGATGCCTCAGAACCTTGTGCATCTAACAGCTGTGACTGTCACCATCACCATCACCGTCAACGACGGACCTTTACCAAGTGTGTTCTACGTATCAGGTACCATCTTGTGCTCTGCCGCACAGTGTATCGTATGTTATTTAATCTCCCTATCAATCAACTCCATGCGGTCCATTTATGGCTTTTGACGCACGGAGAACTAGGCCCAGAGAGGTTCCTATTCTACCCACAGTCACACAGCTAATTAATTAGTAGCTGAGCTGACACCCATAGCGAGGTCTTCCTTACCCCAGCGCCTCTGCTTTTACTTCATTATCACATAAATTGTAATTATTGATTACATACTGCTTTTTTCCCATAGGCTGTGGGTTCCCTGAGGGTAGGTGCTATGTTTTACTGGAGATTATAAAAATAAGATTACATTATTTACCTGAAGTTTGAAAATATTATATGGATTTTTTTTGCCAACATAAAGGCATCTTTGCCAGCCTCTTATGCAGGCTGGAGTTCGCAGGAAGCAGAACATACCCGAAGACATATGTCTGGGCTCACATGACCAGCACCACACCTATGCTAGGTGAGATGGGGAAATGGCAGGCCGGAGAGCGGTCCACTTCCAGGCTTTCAAGAGAGGCTGGCGTTTCAGGGACTTCCCTGGAGGTCCAGTGGTTAGGACTCAGCTCTTTCACTGCCGAGGGCACAGGTTCAGTCCCTGCTTGGGGAACTAAGATCCCGCATGCCATGCCATGTGGCCAAAAAAAGAAAAACAGGCTGGGGTTTCTATTTTTACAAATCAGATAAATCAGTAATGAATATTAACTTGGCTTGGTTCACTTGGACAGATGTGAAAGTAAAATTTGTTAGAAACAGTCCCATTAAAGTATCTTTTAAAAACTTCAGTGCGTTGCTCCTGACTCAGACAAAACCACCACGGCCTTAAGAGACTATGTGGGGAGAGCAGCAGTGTGTCAGGCTGAGCAAGAGGCTTCCTCGCCTAGTCTCTTCTCATCATGATTTTCAGTGTGCTTTTCCAGGAATGTCTCTGTGCGTTCTTTGTAAAACTGGTGCCCAGATCTTTTTTAAAACACATCAAACCAACAAAGGTCAAATCAAGAGCAGGAAGGTTTTGTTCTTTCAGTCAGAAGACATTTTGCTTTCATATTAAAAATGTACTGAAATCTAGAAACATACTCTGATGATGTCTGAAAGTAAAAAAGACAAAGAAGAAAGTTCTCCACCGTCACTGGTGGCAGAGGGCTGTGCGATCCTCCGTGGGACAGCTTTTTTCTTGACTTCAATGACAGAGAAAAATCACTCTCTAAAATTAGAAAGACCCTGAACATTGTGTTCTGATATTACGACTGATGATGACTAACACTGTCATTCTTTGTGTTTATTGGCCCTCAAGGTAAAACACATTATGGTGAAAATTTTAACTACCTTATTTATACGTGAAAACAAACAGAAAGGGTCTTTTCTTACTCGGATAGAATTCTCGAAGGTTCGTGTTTGCTTTATTTCCAACCATTGGAGGCTGCCATCAGAAGGATCTGTCTGTGCAGCTTGAGTGCCAAGTGGTAACTGAGGGCTCCGTAGCAATTCCATCCCCTCTCTTTATCTCCCACGTGGATTTAAAACCGACCTTGGCAGCTGCAAGTCTAAGATTTGGGGTAAGGATACTATTTTATCTTGCATTATGTGAACGATTTTTTTTGCAACTTTGAGAAAATCTTTTCCTCAAAGATTTTCTTTGAGAAAATTAATCTTGCTTCCTCTGGCCTGACAAAGATTTTAAATACTCAGACAGATGAGCCCAAGTCCCTGTCCTAACAGTGGCCTTGTGAGACCTTGGTCCAGTGATCTTGGAAATAGAAGGGTTGTTGTGAATTTAGGCTAATATATGCTTTAAACGTCCCTTAAGGCAATTAAATGTTTGATGGAATGGGAACTTTTGGAAGATTCGTCTGGAATTTTAAATTTAATCTGTTCACGGTGTAGCTCGACTGTGTTTCTGGATCGCAGGTGGTGACCGTCCCTAGTAAGCTGGGCGAGGCGGAGGCTAGCACGCTGTCTAGGGACCGGGAACAGGATACCAAAGGGTGGCTGGTGGTAGGCGTGGAGGCCATGGACCCGCCATCTCAGGGTCCCTGGAGCAATCTGCTCTTAATGTAAAGGGTTCCAGGCCAGCGGGATGGTAGAGCCTGGTGGGCGGTTAGGTGGGAGCTTCCTAGGACGGGTGGGGCTGCTTCAAGGAAGACCAGCCTATGGTGTGCCCAGGACCGGACACACACCTTGAGCCAGTGGGTCCCTCTTTACCTGTCCTGTCCTGTCCAGTGTTGAGCGCCTAGCAGGTCACCAGCGCTAGTCTGTGCTCTGTGTATGTGGCGGGGGGACAAGGAAGAATTAAACGCTGTCTTCAGAGAGCTTACCATTTCCTTGGAAACAAAATTAGCCCACAGACAGCTACGGGGAAACTGAGTATAACAGAAACTGGGGTCAAGAAGAAGCTCTCTGTGGCGTGGCACTGTTTGGGAAGGACTGAGGGAGAAGGTGAGCACCCGAAGGTGAACTGCAGTTGGATGTGCAAAGTTCGGTGAAAGGAAATTCCAGGCGAAAGGGAAGGAAAGCACGAGCCAAGGGAAAAGTGAGTGTGGCAGGTGTGGACGCCCAGAGCCCACCCAGCCGAGGGCCCGACTGGAGATGCCAAGGGATGCTTAGAAGAAACATTAGACAGTCAACTAACCCAGACTCCGGAGACCTTGAGACGTCTGGCAGAGAAGTCCGCTCAGCGAGTGGGAGCCAGGCATATATTTTCAAGCAGGGAAGGCATGATGACAGCAGCATTTAAGGAAATTACTCAGAGGGGAGAGGCAGCGAGGCCTAGGAGGGAGAGGCTGTTTCACCTGAACACAAGGTGATCAGGGTTCCAACAAAGGTGACAGTGCGGAGGACAGAGACGTGAGGCGGATGGAAAAGATGCACAGAACCGAGGCGACTTTTGGGAGGTGAAGTAACACGACTTGTGATGAAATGGTTATAAAGTGTGACTGATGGAGAGTTCCAGCAGAGCCTTCCTCTCAGCCCCGCTGACGCTGTCAGGGCTCAGCATCCACACAGACGAGCCGTCCTGATACCTTTGGCTTCTTGGTTCCCACCTGTCTTAGCTCAGGCTGTTGCAACAAAATCCTCGAGACGGGGCGGCTTAAACAACGGGCCTTCCTCTCTCACAGCTCTGAGGCTGGGAAGTCCAAGATCAGGGTGCCAGCAGGGTCGGGTTCCGCGAGGGCTGTCCTCATGACCCACAGACAGCCACCTGCTTGCCGGTCCTCACAAGGTGGAGAGAGAATGCCATTTCTCACCTCTCTTCTTCCAAGGGCACTAATCCCATCCAGAGGGCTCCACCCATGACCTAATCACCTCCCAAAGTCTCCATCTCCAGGTCCTATCACACTGGGGCTTAGGGCTTCAACATATGAATTCTGGGCAGATACGATAACCAGTCCATGATACCACCTCGATTTTAACGACTTCTGTTTCCACACTATAGGCGTTTCCACCCCCACCTGCTGTGTCACTTGGCCTTTTATTCATTGGCAAGCCCAGACCTCGCAAGCTGCTCAGACAACGCAGGTAAGGACAGCAGGCTCCTTAGTGGCCAAGGCCCAGCGCCTGGAAACGGCTGGATTTCTCTTACTTGTGTAGCCCCAGGACTAGGGCCCTCGGGCCCCAGGCGATGCTTGGCTTCACTAACCCAGTTCCCAGGCATGAGCCGCCTTTCCCCTGCCAACTGCGCCAGGTCCCTACTAGGACTGGGGTTCAGGCCAGTGACAAAGGAGCTGCTATGAAAGGAACTTTCTCTTCTGCGATTTGAGCCTGGACCAGGAACTAGCAGTCCTCTCGCAACCACGAGGAAGAAAACTTGCCGAGGCTGAAGCTGACGATACGGAAACGCAGCTTAAAAACGGAGCGAGGGCAGCCGGCTTCTGGTCACAGAACTTGAGTGGCTGGGTTAAGCCTCCACTGCTTCTCAGTTACATGAAGCAAAACGTTCTTGTTGTTCAAACCAGTGTGAGTTCCCACCAGCTATTTCTGACGGAGTTCTTGGCCGGAGCCGAGATTCTCTGCCAGGGGCCTTGACTCTGCACCTGACAACCCGCTGGCCTGAGCAGTCAGCCCGCGAGGTAACGACGCCAGGGGGAAACTGCCACGCCTGCCGCGAGCTGGACGGCTCAGCGCTGACCGCCCAAAGCTCCCTCCGCAGCTCCAGACACCCCACCTCCTCCTCACCCTATCACGATTCTGCCACCCACAGTCTGCCCACTCCCCAGTTAACCGGTCAGCTCTCTCCTGAGCTCTCCTGCTGACCTAACCTAGACCTGATACGCTGACGTCTGGTACCGCCGGGTCCTCTGGGCCAGATCCCAGCTCTGGGGGCCCCCTGACACCTGCTTTCTTCGTCCTGGGGCCGCAGAGAGTAAACAACAACAGTAACACACACACTGTCTTGACAGGGTCAACTATCAATTCACGCTATTTAACCTCGGTGCCCCTTCTCCGCTGCCGGCCTCTGTGTCACGTTGTACGGGCCTTTCCCACACAACTGCTATCTGACAAGAGACCTACGTACCTAGCAGCCGACGCGGCCGATGATCTGCCAGCGACTGGCCCCGGAATTCAGGGCCCAGTGGCACCTGTGCCTGGTGAAGCTTTTGGCAATATGTCGGGAGCACCACAGAAAATAACTTTATTCAAAGTCAAGAGTTTAGCTCTCTGCTGTGTCTTAATTGATGCAGCCCGTCAAAGCAGGCACTGCCGCGAGCAAGGTATAAATCAACAACACAAGTAAACGGAAGTGATTAAAGGACAGAGCCACTTGAAAGCAAGTGTTGCCCAGTCTCCCCAAAAACATAACCAAACGGCTTTGCGAGAGAAGTTACAATGGTCTGCCTTTGTTTTTACTAAAAAGCACTAATAACAAATACTGGGAAATTCAACTGATAATTAAAGAAGAAGAACACTTCACTTCCGAGCTTTCATAAGTGAGGCAATGCTCTTTTCAAATGATTATAGTCTGGCAAGGCAGAGTCAAGGTACTTTGGTTTCTTTGTACTTTTCTCCCCTTTATTCCAGATTTTACACGAATGAAACACGATGAGTAATTCCTTCTCTTTGGATCCTTCAGGATATTATTTAAACACTGGCATCTGGTCTAAGGGAAACTTAATGCTAAGTCAGAGGAGTATTTGAAAAATAGTTTACATCTGCTTTTGTACCACCCACCCCTGAAGTACACAGAGCTAGTGGACAAAATGAGCCCACGGCTGGTCCTCGGGGTCCTGGTGCTGGCGGGGCTGGTGCCTTCGGTGTAACGCACACCCCGGCATTCCCTTTCATAAAGTGAGGGATTAGAGCCACCTTCTTTGTAGCAAAGTCGTGACCTCTATAATACTTCTTAAACTGAGGACAATGGTGGTCTCACTGAGCCTTAACACATGATTTCAATCTGATCCGACAGTACTTAAACCCAGAAGTCCAGGAGGCGAACGGTTGAGCAAGCTTGGGAAAATGTCCAGGGAACCAAGTGGAGAAGCCCAGTGAATTACGGAGAGTAATCACAACTTCAGGGCAATGGGGTGGGGGAATAAAACGATATTTTCTGAGTTGGTATCTGTTATCGGATTGACTAAAACTGTGGGCCCACTCGGATGTACTAGAAAGCGAAAACCAGACCCAAACCAAACCAAACCAACCCCCCCAAAACAGAAAACCCCAACCAAACAACTAGAACAACAAAATACCCCCCAATAAACCCCTTAAACTCCCAAATCCTATATTCTTTTCTTTTATCCCTCTATAATTTATTATATTAAGCACATGCATTTTTAAAACATTCCTACACACACACACACACACACACACACACACAAAGCGCCTTTTGAGAAGGATCCAAGAGCGGCAAAAAATTAGCAGTGGGAATTAGGGTGGTAATTAATTTTAGGAACAAGTATATTTTAAATTTCATACATTTAGACAAAATGGAAAAAGGATTAAGATCAGTTTGTAATATTTGTATCCTGAGGATAAACTTGCAGAACCTCGAAGAACGAAATGCACAAGAATGCAGCTGTCACAGAAGCCATGACAGGTGAGCAGTCACTTTTTTCCAGGGTCTCCCGTTGCCTGGGAAGGTTTGTCCCAGCCTCTACCCCTGCCCTTCAGACTGGGGCCCGACGCCTGGGACACTTCTGAGGGAGGTCACTGCATTTTGATAAACTAAAATTTGGTGACGAGGCCATTTAAAAAAAATTTTATTTTTGGTTTGTAAACAATTCACACATCAAAACCACGTAGGCTTTGTTCTCTGACGCATCCCCGGGGCCCTGCAGGTATTCTGAGCTGTCCAGTATACACAGTAAGACTTCGGCTCTAAGTCAAGAACTTTCTACCCACATCCAAGAGACCTTCTTACCCCAGTGACTTGTATTTCAGCATTTTTCTTTCCATAACTCCAATCCCCCACCTGGAAAATCCTCTGTAGTTAAGCACTAAAAGTCTATATAATTCATAACCACAAGGGCAGAGAAAACCCTAAAACCACCTGACGGCACGCAGCTTTTGGGGAGCAGCGTTCCTGGGATTACAGGCTGAAAAGGAATCAAAGCGCCTTCCGACAACAACACAAAGTCAGACCTACGTCTCCTCCTTTCCTGGGATGGAACAGAAGGGCTTCCTTTCCACTCTAGTTTTGCTAAAACTTCAGTGGTTTCTCTTCTCCCAGTTCAGCACTACTGATTCACAGTAAGAGCTGCTGCCATCACCTCAGCCGAGGACAGGCTTGCGCCACGCAGAACCCTCGAGGGACACTTCCCCCTGGCCTCTCCTTTCTCCATCCTCCCCACCACGCGGAATCCCGCCTCCCCCTCCCTTCCCCCCCTCCCCCCGCCCCGTTCCGGTGCCCAGTACTGTCACGTGTTCTCACCACTCTCCCAGCACAACTGTCCTTGGGTAAAGATGCTCTGATGGGCGACCACTTTGAGTCTCTAATGGAAAAATATAGTTCTGGTCCCTGATACCTGAAATCCTGCCCCGGTGATTTCAGCTTTCAGTGAGTGCGTAGGGGAGACATTTTGGGAGAGAGGGAACTGACCCTTCTCTCTTCACTGCAATCACACCACCGGTTTGACTTTGCCTGGTACTAAGACTAACTGTATTATCATTGCCTATCATGATTGACTCATGTCTCTTTCCTTTCCAAGATGTTACGACATTGAGCCCCAACTGTTAGATCAACTGTAACACCTAGATTTAGCGTCAGGGAGTGTTTTTTCTCAGGACTTTGTTTTTAGATTCGAGAGGCTATCGTGCCACGTTGAGGTGCATGTGTCACCACACCGATACAAAGGCAGGACCTGAGTTTGAGGGAGAGATGTGCCCAAGGAAGAGAATTCGGAAATCACCGCAGAAATGACTGTGGAGGCCCGTGGGGATAGATGGCGCCACCGAAGAAAAGAGAAAGTACAGCTGGAAGAAGTAAGGAATAGAGACCAGAAGACAGCTTATCTGTAATAAGGGGAAGCGCCAAAGCCTGAGAGTCAACAGAAGAGATTGTAAAGGAGGGTCTAAAACAGAGCAGAAAAATAGGATAATGCAGATCAACAAGCCAATGAAAGTTAACTTTAAGAATCTCTGCTACTTGGATCTGAGCTCCTCCAGGGAAAGATTCTCTCACTCATGCTACGCTCCAGGGCTAATGGTGCCTGGCACATAGTAGGTGCTCTATACATGTTGGCTGAATGAATAAGAGCCTTCTCCTATTAAAAAATAACTTGTTTCTGAGGAATTATTTACAATTGCCAAGATATGGAAGCAACCTAAGTGTCTGTCAACAGATGAATGGATGAAGAAGATGTGGTTCATATACACAATGGAATATTACTCAGCCATAGAAAAGAAGGAAACTTTGCCATTTGCAGCAACATGAATGGACTGGGGACTTGGAGGGCATTATGCGAAGTGAAATAAATCAGAGAAAGACAAATACTGTATGATCTCACTTATATGTGGAATATAAGAAATACAACAAACTAGTGAATATAACAAAAAAGAAGCAGACTCACAGATGCAGAGAACCAGCTAGGGGGAACCAGTGGGGAGAGGGAAGGGGGAGGGCCAAGGTAGGGGGAGGGGATTAATAGAACCGAGATTTTATAATAACTATAAATGGGCTATAACCTTTAGAAATTATACAAAATTTTTTTAAAATTAAGAAAAATAACTTGTTTCTCTCTTCAGCGAGGCATGCCTTCTTTGAGGTTTATTGATTTTTGAAATATACTCCAATCACACTCTAATATGGTTGTGTACGTATCTTAGATAGACTTTCCTCCCGGGCGGGTCAACTCACTGTTCGGGTCCCTTCGCTTTCTGTATGTTGCTATAACTCAGTTGGAATTAAAACAACCTCGTAATTTAAAACCTCAGGACGTTTTCTGTTTGCTGGCAACACTTTGTACCCACAAATGCAAACACTTTTATCATTCTTTGTCACCTGTACCAAAAACCAAATACCAACAAGTTCCACCTTTAAAACACATCATGCATTCTTCAGGCTTCCACCCGACCTCGCCTTCCCCCAGACTTAGATGCTCTTAAATGCCACAGATCACAAAGAAGTGGAACCGGCAGCGATTCAGTAACATGATTTCTGCATGCGCTACAATCAATTTTTGGCAAGATTCACTGAAAAGGTCAGTGTATGCATAAACAAAAATCTAGCAGTTTTAAAGATTAATGAAAACGAAGTAGACATCAGTTCAGAATAATAAATCTGATTGTTAACCAACTTAATCCAAAAACGAATGGACTGTACAACTCACGTGTTCACTGATGAAGCAGCAAGTGCCCACCCTGTGCAAAGCACCATGTGGAGGCTCGGGCTGGGGGCACATGGGGCTGGAGGTACCAAGATTCAGCTCCGTGGAAATGACTGAGGAACTAACTCACGTTACTGTCCTCAAAGGAAGAACTCACTCCTGTACAGAAACAAAGCAGTGACTTCCCTGGCGGTCCAGTGGGTGAGACTCCGCAATCCCACTGCAGGGGGCCTGGGTTCGATCCCTCGCTGGGGAACCAGATCCCGCATGCACGCCGCGACTAAGAAGTCCGCGTGCCGCAGCTAAAGATCCCGTGTGCCTCGACTAAGACCCAGCACAGCCAAGATAAATAGATAAATATTTAAATAAATAAGTAAATGATTTTAGAAAAGAAATAAAGAATACACACATAATAGATATAACAGATAAACATGTAAGTATATAAAGCATTGTTTACTACTGTTTCCAAAGGAAAATGCATTTCTCAGATGTCTTTTGAGGTCACTTGGCTGTGCAGAGCACGGGTAAAACAAACAGCATGCAGCTGGGCGAAAAGGGACGTTCTCTAAGCAGGTTGCCAAAGGGAAAGCGGTGGTCAGTGAGCCAGGAATCTGAAGGTCAGACCACAGGGTGACATCGTAGAAAAGAGCCAAGAAGTCACTCCGTGATGGGTGGAGGGACATGTGGGAAGGGAGTGACGCTTCCATTTCACACATGTGAGAGGCTCTCCAGGTGTCACATACACACAACATACGTGCGTGTGTGTATACACATCTATAGGTCATGTACACTTGTGTGCATACACATCTACAGGCACATGTACACGTGTGTGCATACACATCTACAGGTACACGTACACATGTGTGCATACACATCTACAGGTACACGTACACGTGTATATATACACATCTACAGGCACATGTACACGTGTGTGCATACACATCTACAGGTACACGTACACGTGTGCATACATATCTACAGGTACACGTACACGTGTATGTATACACATCTACAGGTACACGTACACGTGTATATATACACATCTACAGGTACACGTACACGTGTGTGTATACACATCTACAGGTACACGTATATGTGTGTGTATACACATCTACAGGTACACATACACGTGTATATATACACATCTACAGGTACACATACACGTGTGTGCATACACACCTACAGGTACACATACACGTCTGTGTATACACATCTACATGTACACGTACACGTGTGTGTATACACATACAGGTACATGTACATGTGTATATACACATATACAGGTACACATACACGTGTGTGCATACACATCTAGAGGCACACGTACACATGTGTGCATACACATCTAGAGGCACACGTACATGTGTGTACACACAACTACAGGTACATGTACATGTGTGTGTGTGTGTGTATTCCTACTACAATATACCCTCTGCCCTCAAAGGTGTCTTAGGCTAGTAGGAATGACAAAATGTATACACAAGTAATTATAATGAAGGTGTGTGTCTAAATCCAACAAAGAGGAGCTAGCAGAAACCCTCAGAAACCAGAAAGGGAAACTCCTACACTTGTTGGTGGGGATGTAAATTGGTGCAGCCACTATGGAGATCAGTGTGGAGGTTCCTTAAAAAATTAAAAATAGAGCTACCATATGACCCAGCAATCCCACTCCTAGGCATATACCCAGACAAAACCATAATTCAAAAAGACACATGCACCCCAGTGTTCACTGCAGCACTGTTTATAATAGCCAGGACATGGAAGCAATCTGAGTGTCCATCAATAGATGAATGGATAAAGAAGATGTGGTACATGTATACAATGGAATACTACTCAGCCATTAAAAAGAACAAAATAATGCCATTTGCAGCAACATGGATGGACCTAGAGATTATCATACTAAGTGAAGTAAGTCAGAAAGAGAAAGACAAATGTCATATAATATCTCTTATATGTGGAATCTAAAATATGACACAAATGAATGTATCTACAAAACAGAAACAGACTCCCAGGCATAGAGAACAGAGCTGTAGCTGCCAAGGGGGGAAGAGGGGTGGGGAAGGGATGGATTAGGAGTTTGGGATTAGAAGATGCAAACTATTATATATAGGATGGGTGAACAACAAGGTCCTACTGTAGAGCACAGGGAACTATATTCAATATCCTGTGATAAACCATAATGGAAAAGAATATGAAAAAGAATATATACATGTGTACCCGAATCACTTTGCTGTACAGCAGAAATTAACACAACGTTGTAAAATCAACTATACTTCAATAAAATTTAAAGAAACCAAACGTCTGAGCAGAACCTGGGAAGCATTCCCACTGGAAATGAGTTAAGAGGCAGGGACGTGTTCTGTCATGACTCCTCAGCGCTGAGTAGAGACTCAGCCTGTGCACCAACCAAAACACAGGGGGATGAAAGCTGACACAGAAGTTGTCTCTGTTAAGGAATTATGTAATTACCTACGTAGATAAATTTAAGAAATCAACAGAAAATTTACTTAGAAAACTTAAGAATTATCAACTGAAAAATCATCAGAATTAATATTGACAATAGCTCTGGTTGGCTGGATATATACAAACAAATGTGAGTATGTCCCTAAACAACAGCAATAACTGTTTAGAGACTATAAGGGGAAAATCCACAAAAGGAAAAAAAATGCCATAATATATTTTGAAATAAATCTAAAAAGAAATGTACACCATCCATAAAAGGATACATTTCAATTGTACTGAAGATACAAAAGAAGACCTAATGAAATTCAGAGATGCAAAGATGTTAATTCTTCCCAGACTAATTCGTGAAGGTATAATAAGACAAATTCTAACCAATCAGTCATTCAGATTTTAAAACATGAAAGTTATTCTAAGATTCATATGAAAGTACAGATGCTTAAGAATAACTAGGACAGTTCTAAAAAAAGTGATGAGGGAAGACTTTCCCCTATAGATAATACGGTTTGCTGTGTACTAGTGCCCTTCTAAAGGTGTTCCTTGTAATACCTGACAATCCTCACAACTATTTTATGAGGTGGGCATTATTATTAACCCATTTTCAAGACAGGGAAACTTAAGCAAAAAAAGGAAACTAATTTGTGTGAAGTTCTACAGCAGGAAGTGGAAGTGGCATTGGGATTTGAACCCAGGCACTGGTGCTCCAGAGTCTGTTTCTTCAAGCGCCATAATCTATGACTCACGTGGGCACAGGAAGTGGATGGTCAGGAAAGGATACAAAGTCCCAAACAGATCCATGCACACGTGGAAAATGTGATTTTTGACAAAGTAGCATTTCAAATAAATGGCGGAAGACTATCTCAGTCAGTAAGTGGTACCAATAACTGGGTATATGTTTAGAAATAAAATTAGGTAAGATCCCTGTATAAGCTTCTATCATTGCTGTAACCAATTACTGTAAATGTAGCAGCTTGAAACGACACAAATCCATCACCTCCTCGCTCTGTAAGTAAGAAGTCTGAGCGGGCTGCGGGCTGCGGACTCCGCTGGTTTCTCTGCTCTGGTCTCACAGGCCAAAGTCCAGGTGTGGGCTAGCCCAGACTCTTACCTGGAGGCGCTGAGGGAGCATCTGTTTCCAAGCTCATTCGGGCTGTGGACAGAATTCAGCTCCCTGCAGCTGCAGAGCCGACGTCCGCCCTGCCTTGCTGGTTGCCAGCTGGGAGCCTCTCTCACCCCTTAAGGCCCCCTGCAATCCTCCTCATGTGCCCCCCACCATGGGGCACTGGACCCTTCTCACACCAAGAAGCTCTCTGGCCTCCCCTTCAGCTACCTGTCTTCTGCCTTCAACCAGAGAAAGTTCTCTGCCCTTAAAGCGGCCATGTGTTTAGACTGGGCTCACCACTTGCATAATCTGGGATAACTTCCATGTTTTAAGGTCACTGATTCTTAACTTCAGTTACATCTGCAAAGTCTCTTTTACCACATAATGTATATATTCACAAATTCCAGAGACAAGAGAATGAACCTCCTTGGGGAACATTCTTTTGCAATCCTTATACCACATGGTATATAGCAATAAATTTGAGGTGGATTAAAGTTAAATGTACAAAACAAAACTCTTAAAAGTAATGGAAGAAAATAAAAGAGAACATATTTTATAATCTTGGGTAGGGAGGACCTTCCTAAGCAAGCTTAGAAATCATAAAGAAAAACATGGAAGATAATGTTCTCAAAAGTTAAAACATTGAATAAAAAGACTAAAGATAAGCAACTGGGAGTAAGTATTTGCAACTTATTTAACAAATCATTAATATACAGAATTTGTAAGAAAATGAATTTCTATAGATCCAATTAGCAAAACAAATCAATAGAAGAGATTAGCAACGAATGTGATCAAGTATTTCACAGAAATGTAAATACAGATGGTCCCTGACTTATGATGGATCGACTTATGATGTTTTGATTTTATGATGGTGTGAAAGTGATACACATTCAGTAGAAACCATACTTTGAATTTTGATCTTTTCCTGGGCTAACGATACAATCTTTTCTCGTGATGCAGGGCAGGGGCTCCCAGTCATGTGATCACGAGGGTAAACAACCAACATACTTACAACCATTGTGTCCCCAGACAAACCATTCTGAAAAAAATTTCACTTTCAGGACAGTATTCAATAAACGGCATGAGATATTCAACACTATTATAAAATAGGCTTTGTGTTACATGATTTTTCCCAACTGTAGGCTAACGTAAGTGTTCTGAGCACATTTAAGGGGGGCTGGGCTAAGCTCTGATGTTGGGTGGGTGAGGTGTATTAAATGAATTTACAACTTACAGTATAGTCAACTTAGGATGGGTTTATCAGGATGTAACGCCATCGTAAGTCAGGGGAGATCTGTAGTGGATTTCCACTTCTAGTAACGGAAGCCTACATAATTCCCTCCCAAGTCTGCTTCAGTGTATTAGGGAACTAAGAAGCCAGGGAAGAACTATGGGGCCAATCCTGGAGATGGGAGAAATCAAGAGAACTTGTAAGTCTGGCATTTGGGGACATTTTAACACAGTGGCCTTTGCCACTTCTAGATTGGCTGGCAAGAGGTTGAGAAGCTGAACAGATCTTTTAACAGCCTCACAAAAGAAGTCAGGGGGACACAAACTGCAGTCCAGGAGTTCCTGGTAAAATCCCATGCTTTTGGGTGGAGCCCAAAGGGTTACACCCTAGGAGTAGGAGTGAATTGGAAACAGACCAGCCCTCTCCAAAACTGAAATCTAGCTCAAACAATCTCAGTCCCTGAAAATGGATTAAGGTTATTCAAGACGGCAAGTGCCGCTACCTGCTTACCTAGAAGCAAATGTAAATTCTCTTTGGAGACAATTATCATCATCCCAGGTCCCAAATTACTTCTATGAAGTTCTATATAAAATATCTGGCACACAATCAAAAGTAGCCAGGCTCACAAGAAAGCAAGACTATATGACCAAAAGCCAAGAGAAACAAATACAATGAAATGAGAACCATGTGAATTCCAGATAATGGTTATCAGACCTAGACTTTACAAGAACCAAGATAAATGTTCAACAAAATAAGAAAAATAGTTGTGAACTTCGTCATAGAACAGGAAACTAAAAAAGGAACTAAGTAGAAATTCTCTCTCTGGAAAATACAATAACCAAAATTAAGAATGGGTGTAACAGCAGGTTAGACACAGCTGAGGAGAGACTCAGTGAAACAGAAGCTAGATTAAAAAATATCCAGAATCAATACAAAACATAGGAAATATAGTTAGAAGATCAGATATATGTATATATACTTATAGTCTCAAAAAGAAGAGAGAATTAGGCAGAAGTTAAAATAGGAAATCTGATACTATTATAACCACTAAAGAAAGTATATCCATAATTAATTGAAAATATTCCAACAAAGAAAACTTCAGGCCAGATAGCTTAATCTACCAAACATTTTAAGGAGGAAATAATTATCAACACTGTACAAACTCTTCCAGAAAATAAAGAGGGAACACTCCATTTTGTTTTATGAGACCATCAAATTTTGATACCAAAATCTAGTAATATCATCACAATAAAAGAAAATAGCAGGCTAATCTCATTAATGAGCATAGATGTAAAAATTCTAAACAAAATATTAGTGAACCAAAATCCAGCAAAAGGTAAAAAGGGATAAGTCACCATGATCAAGTGGGGCTTATTCTAGAAATGCAACGTTGATTTAACATTAGAAAATCAGTCTATGAAGATCACTGCATTAGCAGAATAAAGGACAAAATTCATATAATTATCTCAAAAGATGGAAAAAAGGCATGTAAGAAACATCCATTTACGATTTTAAAAAGAAAAAAAGACTCTTGGTAAGAAGAGAAAGAAACTTCCTAAGTGTGATAAAGGGAATCTATACAAAAGTCAATTGTATTTCTAAGTACTGCAACAAACTGTGAGAAAATGAAATTTTAAAAATAATGTCATTTAAAATAGCATCATAATTGTCAAATACACAGGAATAAATCTAACATAAAATGTGCAAGATATCTTTACATAAAATGATAAAAATATAACAAAAAAATTAAAGAATGCTTAAATAAAGCAGAGGGATATTCTATGTTCATGGACTGAAAGATTTACTAGAAACTGACAAGTCCAGTCTAAAATTTATAGAGAAACGCAAAAGGCTATGAAGAACCTATCGTTAAAAGGTAAGCTTCACAAGAACAAGGATTTTTGTTTGGTTTGTTCACCGATGTATATCAGGGCCGGTAAAGGGCATGATCTATCACAGGCGCTCAGGAAATATTTGTTGAATTGAATGGAAATGTCGAAGGTATGTATCACTTGGGAGTTTAGAAGAAGAATTCACTCTGAGCTGTCATTTAGTTACCGCGGCACACACTGATTTACCATCTCATTTACCTTCCTCTGTTTATCAAGTCAAGCAAAACCTCAAAATCTTATGTGCTGAATGAAGCATTTGGGATCATTCAGTCCAGTTTTCCAATTTTCTCCCATTCTTTCTGCAGGGGCATTCATTCAAATAAAATCTTAAAGCTGAAGGGCAGAAATACAAGAGAGACAGTGGCTCTGGTTCCATAGGGGGTGCCCGGCCTGACACACCACCCTTCAGACCACTGCCATCTTTCTGCTGCTGCCCCTGTGAGACCCAGCACAGCGTCCGAACCTGGCGCCTGTGCCCTCTCTTGCCCACAATGGGCTACCTGCCGAGCAGGGAAGGGCCCCCCACGAGTTTGTCAGGGCCCACAGCAGTGGGCTGCGAATTCCTCTCTTGCTTCTTAATCAAAAATGAGACAATCTCCTGTGAGAGTCTCCCCGCTGCTTCTCCTCATCCCCTCTGAATAAACCTGAGTGTAAATCTCACATACGAAACCAAGAATGGATCTTTAAACAATGCTTTCTTTTATTATAATAATAGAAGCTCCTAGAAGACACCAAGTTTTCCATGTAGATTCAGTACGCTGAGAGCTGAGTAGGTACTAGGTTGTCTGATTCACAATCGGCCTTTTATTTCACAAAACTTTAATAATGCCAATGACGCTATATTCTTCACTAGTTCTACATTTTCCATTTGATTCAATAAATCATTCTTTACCTTGAAGGTTTTATAATACTCTTTTTCAAATTGGAACTATGTCCTCTAATATTCTGTGTAGAAATCCAAAAGGTGATTTACATGGAAAGTATATTCAAATGGCCTTTTAAACTTCTGAATTTTCCTTTGTATTAAAAAAAAATCACCTTTCTTTCCTTATTTCTAATTCAAATTGATATACATCTGATGTATCTAAAATGCCTCTGCTCTGTCATTTGTTTGACAATAAACAATTTCAGTTGCTTCTACCTCAAAATAGCCCTTCCTCAACAGGAAAAGGGGGTCTTTTCTGGCTGGACTATGGTAGAAAAGGAATTGCATGTAAGTGGCACTGTAGACTATCTGATACTCTTTCCTGAACGTGACAAGCACAGTAAATAGTCATCGGACATCTCTCCCTCTAACCGTGCTGACTCACCCACCCTCTTTACCATCTCTGTGTTTATCTCTTCTTTTACTTCCTCTTTCCAGCTGTTCACTCAATTCCATGAATTCAGCGCTTAGTAGTTGCCAGAAAAGTGAGCCCTAAAGACACGGCTCAGGGATACAGTCTCCCTTTTTATCTTCCTGGGAGACGATATCTGATTACCCAGGTTAATCCCTGATAATTTTCCTTGTCCTCCAATTTTAAAAGGTGGGGTAGGACCCAACTTCTTTTAAGCTTTTGTTCCTGCTTTTTTTTTAAGGGCCTCCATAATTTACTGATTTGGAGTAAATCATTTGGATTAAATCATTTTTGGATTTTAAAAATTAATTTAAAAAAAGACTAAACTTAAAGCCAAAACTACCTCAAAAAAAGGAACAAACCGAAAGAAGTGAGAATGCATGAGCACATCACTTCACCCTGGGCAGGCACAGCCCAGCTCTGAACCTGGCAGCCCCAGGTCAGAGGTCAGATCCCAGCACAGCCGGCCCGGCAGCCTCCACCCCTGCTTCATCGTTCCCCACCTCCCACCTGTGTTCACTAACGTGCATGGACCAAGAGCCACGCAGAAAATGCTTTCTGGAAAAACAGCTGCAATGATGCAGTGGGTGCTTTGTTGACACTTGGCTTTGATACGTCAGCAAAGCACAGGATTAAAACCACGAGGCGGGCGCCTCAGGGACCCGCCTGCTCTCTCCTCCAGCGAAGTTCAAAACAAAGGGAATCTCAAGAAAGCAATGCTGGAACACAGAACCCATTCACCCCACAGGAGCTGCTGCAAGTTATCCATTAAAAATGGCTCTGTGATCATCATGTATAGTTTCTGGCGGTGGTTTTGGGTACAAGTGTTTGACTTGCTTTGCCACTAAAATCTACCAGAATAACTGATTTACAAGGAATGGTTTGATGAGATGTATGCTTCAAGTGTTTTTCAGAAAATAGGGGCAAGTATTCAAACTCTCATTGAGAATAAGATGTGGCCAAAATTGAATGTGGTTCTATCCCTCATAACAACTCAAATTTTAGAATGATGCATTCATACCAGCTGTCTGGGAACAAAAGAATTAGTCTGAATTTGTAAATAAACTGTGGTTATAAAAATTACTTGAAACAAGCCAGAATAATAACCATTAAACATGAAAAGTCAGTAGAAGTCTTTGAATTATACTTCCGTTGCAATTATTATTCCTGTTTTCATAATGTGCTTAGGGATAAAACATAGTTCTGAGCTGTTAGTACTTTTAAGTAAATTTCACTGCAGATGAGTTAGCCCACAGCAGCTAAGACTGTGAAGTTTTAAAATCCATTATGGAAAATGGAAATTAGAGGCTTGGAAATCTGTAAAAGGCGAATTCTTCCTTTTAACAATTGTCATGATTGTTGCTTAATTGATTTTCTGTCTGCATTGCATCTTCCTCCGTAAGGCTGCCTGTGACTGTAGATTTGTTGGTTACCCTTGATGCTGACCGAGGTGGTTTAAAGATAAGCGGTGCTACCCAATGAAAGCTTTACATATATTGATGTTGGTTCTCCTAATGTTCATGTTTCTCCCCGACAGATCACTGGGCTTGGTGGGAGGCCAATACATTCTTTGGGAATACAAATGATAATGTTGTAACAGTACAGCAGGCGGAAGGAGCTGAGATGTTAACATTATCCCAAAGCTACTGATACCAAAGGAACCAGGGAAGGAAGCAGCAGAAAGCTAAATTTCTCAGTAGAGAAAATCAAGGGCTCCGTTTGTATTCATCCTGCTTTGGCCTTCTGAGGGCACCCCGTGGAAGAGACCTGCAAGGAAGGTCTGCCCTATTTCAGGGAAGAATAGAACGGCCGGCACTAGTGACAACATGGATGAACCTGGAGGCCATTATGCTAAGAGAAATAAACCAGGCACAGAAAGAAGAGCTCACTCATCTATGGAATGAAAAAAAAAAAAAAAAAAAAAAAGTTGAATTCATAGAAACAGAGTAGAATGGTGATTGCCAGGGGCTGGAAGGTGGGGGAAGCTTCTGGTCAAAGGGTGCAAACCTCCAGACATCAGATAGTTCTGGGGTCTAAATGCACAGCCTGGCGACTACAGTTAAAGATACCGTATTGGGTACCAGAAATTGGCTAAGAGAGGACACTTTTTTCTTTTTTTTTTCGGCATATTATGCTTTATTATTTCAAGAAAGGTAAAAATGCAACTGAAACACAAAAAAAGATTTGTGCAGTGTTTCATGATTCAGTCTTGGTAGGTTGTATGTCTAGAAATTTCTATGTTTCTTCTAGATTGTCCAATTTTTTGGTTTATAATTGCTCATAATAATATCTCATAATCTTTTTTATTTGTGAGAATAATTGTAATATCTTCTCTTTCATTTCTTTTTTTTTTTTTTGCAAAAGGATTACATATCCTTTCGGTATAATTGATAATCTAAGAGAGGACACTTTAAATGCTCCCACCACACACAAAAGCAACCGTGGGAGGTGATGGATTTGCCAATGAACTTCACTGTGGCAATCACTTCACAAGGCATGTCAAGTCATCACGCTGTACACCTTAAATACATACAATATTATTTATCAATTATACCTCAGTAAGACTGGAAAAACAAAGACTGAGGACACACAGAGGAAAGGTGGGCCATGTGGCAGAGGGTGCTGGCATCCTGCCCCGCCTTGGTTTTCCCTGGACCACGGACCCTTTGGTGCCTGAGGCCTGGGGAAGAGCCGAGGGCCACAGATGAGCCAGGAGAAGTCTCGATAATCCTACTCACCCCAGAGGAAAATTACGGAAAAAATCTGTAATCTTTATTTCCACAGAAGTCTAGACAAGAATGTGTGTGGAGAAAGTCCATCCAGACCGCGTGCAGGACGCGCGTTACAAAGCCTCTGTCATCACTGCTCAGGCGTGGTGGCCTCTGAACTCTCCACCCTCCGGCTCCCGGCACCGTGCGATGCTGCTAGTCCTCCCTCCACCCCGCCTCCACTTCCTCCTTTCTTCCACGGATTCACTGAGTACCACGTGGGCCAGGCGCTGGGCTAGATGCTGAGTGTAAGGATGAAGGGGACACAGTCCCAGCTCAGGGACCCTCCCTCAAAGAGCAAAGTCTCCCGATGGAGTCTGATGGGAAAACCTTTAATGGAGCTTCACGGAAAGTAGGACCAGAGCGCAGAGCAAAGGGGGACGGGGCAAGGCTGTCCTGAGGAAAAGACTCAGAAGAGCAGAGGCTCCACAAGCAATTCAGTTCAACAACGAGGGCTGGGGATGCCGTGAAGATGACAGCTGGGTCCTTACCCTCAAGGGGCTTAATGTTCAGTAGGAAACCATCTCTGGTTTTCACGACATTGCATTCTTCTGGCTCTGCTCTCATCTTTCTCACCATTTGTCCCCGTTAAATCCTCTCTGGACCGTCCCCTGCCTTCTCTGGTCCCTGGAACGTGGTCCAGCCCGTGGTTCTGCCCACGACCCTCTCCCCTCTCTGCTCTTCCTTGTCAACATCATCCGCCAAGATAATTCAGAAACATTCACACTTCTTTCTTAAGTTCTAGATCCAGATTTTCAACCTGGGCTCTTTCTTACATTCTAGATTCAGACTTTCTTTCTGGGGTTCTAGTTCAGAGTTTTAGCTACATGTCCCCAGAGGAACGTGTGGCTGCCAGCATCTCAGACTCTGCCTCTAGAAAATGGTGCTGTCGTCCACTTGGTATTATTTTTGACATATTCCTTTCTTTTACTCTCTAAGTCTGTGTTCTATGAATTTTAAGTGAGTCTTCACATCTACTCTTTTCCTCTTCTATTACCTTTGACAATATCCAGTTCAAGCCCTTTGGATTTCTCTTGTGACTAGTGATGTCAGTTTAGTGTGATAACATATGAATTCATCTCTTTTCGTCTCTTTTTCATTTTATCTTCTGCTGCTGGATTAATCTTTCTAAAGTAAAGACGCAATCATCTAACACTACCCGGTTAAAGAAAAAAATCCTCAGTGGCTGAAAACTGCTTTCTGACCAATGACCGAAGTCCCTGGCATTGTATCCAAGCTTGTTGGGTGCACAGTGCAGGGTAAGGAGTAGACAATAACAAAGATTTGATGCTATCACTATTTTTAATGGATGAAACGAAGGTAGCTAACTTCCTGGTCTTTTCCGCCCTCTTCCGCCCTCACTGACGCCCCCTCTGGCCAGGACGCCCCCAAGCCCGCTCCACCTCCTAACCCCTCGTCCTAGCCCAGTATCCCCTCTCTGCTGGCGACCAGCTCACGGGCCTTCTCCTCTGTGAAGAATTATAACCACACACATTGTACCCACGTTATGTTCTCTAGTTTCTGAAGTGTTTCACATGCATCTTGTTTTGACGTTCACGTGAACCCCGTGGGAGGTGTTATTACTGACATTTTAGGAGCCTGATATTTGGACCAGTTAAGTGACTTGCCCAAGACCACACGACTGGTGGTGGCAGAGGTGGACTTCTACCTGCAGTGCTTCCCTGCTGGGTCCTACTCGTCCTTGAAGCCTCTCCTGTTTCCCTTCCCTGTGTCTCGCTAGGGGTCTCAGGACAACCTCTGTTCCCTCCCCAAACACACGGAATTACCAGATTCACCTCTGCTGAAGCATCTGCTGTGTCTAGGCCTTAACTGGATATAAAGTGCCTGCTGCAAGGCTGTGACTGGAATATATTTTAAGACACTTTAGGGTGGCCTGTGCCTGCACAGCCCAGACCTGAATGCCTGGACACACCAGATGAGAACTAAACCAGCCAGTGGCTGAAACACGCCGGCCAGGAAACCCGAGAGGCCCCGGCTGCAGGTGCTGGAAACACTGCCTGCCTGTCAGCAAGCACCAGGCCCTGCCTTGGGTGGTGGACCCTTTCCCGCAGGGTCGGGAAGACGGCGGGCAGTACCAGTGCTGTATTCTTCCCGCACCTTGTGAGCTGAGCCTCTAAGCCTTTGGAAGAAAAGTAACGTCTTTTAAATGCCATGACTGCAGTCTACACTTTACACCCATCTCTGCTCTACTAGACTGTAAACTCCTTGCGGGCTGGAAGGAGAACTCATCCGTGTTTCTTCTCAGTACCTGTCATGGGCCAGCACAATACGCCTGTCAAAGGCATGCAATGTGGAGTAATTGTATGACACTGCTGTGAAATGCACGGCATTGCATTCTATTTATTAGGTCTCAAAGTATTAGTTCTTCTCACTAATTTATGTAAAAGAATCTTCTGGGAAACTGAGCGATCCATGTAATCAAAGCTATTCATACGTTCGAAACTGAAAAACCCCAGTTCAAAGCAGGGGTTTTGTTACATGTATATTAATATTTATATAATATATTATATTAGGTTCAAGTCTGACATTGTTTTGTGCCTTCGTGATAAATATATGCTTGCTTTGCACAGTGTTAAGAGCGCCAAGTAAAATTTTAGCCTGTTTCTTTTCTTCCCTCTCTTTTCTATAATTTATCACACCGAATTATTTTGGCAAGGGCTAGCAAATCACCTAGTCTCGCTGTGAGAAATGAAACACTGTTTGTTCCCGAATAGGAGATTTATTTTTACCCACAACCTGAAACCGAGTGATACACGCCGTAGATGCGTCTCACACTGTGGTCAATACAATGGAAAATCATATCCCGGGGTGGACGGCCTGCCTCCCCCCGCCCCGCCCCGCCCCGGCTCTGCCGTTGCCATGGTAGGGAAGTCATGGCCTTTTCCAGTGACTCAGTTTCCTTACATAACGAGGAAGTCTGGTCAGAGCTCTGATCTCCCCTCCTTTGCTGCAACTATGGGATTCTTGCTCGGATCTTATCGGGAATTAGAAATTATTAACTCCTGGTATGGAGAAAAAGAATGATAGCTTTTAATTACTTTCCTGTTTATGGATTACAGGAAAGATATGTTTCTATAAGGCTGACTTAGAAGGAAGTTGGTCTTTTCTAATTTTATTGGTGTTATCTTGACGCTTCACAAGGGGCAAATTAACCCTTTGTAACCACGGATGAACCAGCCTTCCCTGGGCACCCTGGTGACAGACCTGCCGAGGGTGTGGAGTTAGAGGAGAGGGTTGATGCCACTGAGGCCAGTGGTGGGCAGCTCGGGTACCACCCATCAAGACCTGATGAGAAGCAGCTTTTTGTGTTTAATTAAAAACACAACTTTTAGAATGCCTCATTCATTTTTTTGTTTTTATAGAATCAAAACACAGGAATTTTTCTTAAATGAAAAACAGAGACAGTTTCAACTTTTTTTTTTTTTTTTTAAGCAAGCAAGTTAAAAAAAGAAGCCCAGGAAATTGTCCTTTGTAATTCTGCCAGTTTCAATTTTGATTCTTTATGCAACTAGTATCAGGATAATAATATTTGGTTGAAACGAAAGAGAAGAAAAGTTCCAAGAAGCTGTTCTGCACACATTTTGGTTGTTTGATTGGCTGATGTCAGGCTAGCTACTGTTATTTTGCAATTGCTTTGACAGAGGCAAAAAAGAAAATAATAATTTCAACATTTAAAAAACCCTCAGTAAGTATATTAAATATAATCAGACCCTAAAAATTTTACATGACGATACTCCTATACTTCTAATTATTTTTGACTACCTCTATTAGTGTCACAAATGGAAAGGTCAGATTTAGATAAAAGTTAAATCAAATTAAATATAGATGAATAGTATTTATGAAGTGCCCATGATTTGTTCTTCAGCTTTACTGAAACAATTGGCATTTTTGCTTAGCTACACCCTAGGATCTCGTGGAAAGAACCCAACATTTCATGGTTGCAAAGATTATGAAATATTCAGCTTTACCCATGGGTATTTCCTGACATTTCTTTGGTGAACTGGAGGCTAATAGAAGATATCAGGAATTAGTGTAAGAAATAGTCTAGAAAGCTATTGTCACTACAAAGATGAAAGCAACTTTGATGATCAAAAAGAAGTCAATAAAATAAGACTGAAGTGGTTCCTGAATCCTTCCCTATTGTTCATTTGGGATTTCTTAATTTCCCTACTCTCAATATATTATGGAATTTTCTGTGTGAAGTTCTGCCATGAATTAGAGTGATGTCAACAAAGTTTTACCTTAAGTCATATTTTATCACAAACTGGAGAAGGCCCAGTCCTCCAGGGAGACCTGTTTCCTGCTTTTAAGAAGCTTGTCTTCTTTTAGTTCCAGGCATCCCAGCCAGCTGGGGGGTTGCAGGGAGGCTCAGCTGACCTCAGTGACAATTGAGCCTGTGCCGGTCCCACCTGAAGGCCACACAGCCACCCAAGGAGGTATTTTCACCTGTGGCCAAATCGGCTTTGCTCTTTGCTGCTCTCTGCCCACAGAGAGTTAATGGCGTTGCCCGCCGTACCAGGTGTCTGGGGTGGTATTTTTTTCCCTGCCATCCTTAATAAACTCACTTTCCCTATCACTGCTAGGCAGCTTTTTAAACTAGAAATGCTGTAACTTAAAAACTGTCATGAAAGGAGCAAAGATTTGGAATTCAGCTAAACCAGGGTGTGAATCCACCTGTACTGTTTACCAGCTGTGTGATCTTGGACGTGTCACTTAACCTCTCTGGGTTTTAGTGTGCCAACTGGGAAATGGGAGGGTAATACTGGCCTTACATGGTTATTATCAGGATAAATGAACTAACATGTGTAACGTTTCTTGTACAGTGTCTCTCATCTTGTGGGCCTTCAATAAATATAGTTATTATTAGTTTTTCATCCTAGAATTTCCTATTTTGTGATCCTATCATGGACTGTCTGACATAGACCCTATACAAGACATATCGTATATAGACGTGATATATACATACATGACACAAACATGACATGTATATGATGCAGGGCATACATTAGACAATAGGAAGGAATTATAGGAGGTCAACTCCATTCAGTAAGTATTATTACTTGGCATCTATTAGATGCTTACACCTGCCATTTTGTGCAATCCCTACCTTGGGGTCTTGTTTGTAAACAACTCCAGAGATGACAAAATTTCCTCTATTCGCCTTACTTCAGGGCTTACTCTTCTGACAAGGTCAAAATGACGTAACCCAATATTCCTGTACTGAATTGACTACGAGACAACCAAAGTATAAGCGTCTGCCAACACCTACGGCGGGTTCTGTCCATAAAGATTTGTGGCACTTAGAAGAATTTTAGCAATGCTGTATGCAATAGCTGAGGACAGTGCGTTTACAAAAGGTTTCATTAAGACTCATGAAGTTTATTAATACACTGTTGACTTTTCAGTTTAAATTTAGTTACATTTACTTTAAATGTAAAAGAATTGGATGAAAATGATCCTGTGGTTTGAAAATAAAATAGGTCATTAGCTATTGTCAAAGCCAGATTATTCTGGTTATACTAGATTTGTTTCATTAACACACTGGAAAGAAGGAGGAGAAAATTAAAATTCAAAAGAAAACATGATCTATGTCTCTAAGTGCAACGATGTCCCTGTGTTCTGATATGACGACGCAGCAGACATCATTGGCTGCATCCCCAACACATTTCCCCTCTCCCTTGTCCGGGCTGTCCTTCCTCTTATGACCCCATCGCCGGCAGGCAGACCCTAAGTGGTCCAGCCTAGTTTGGCACCCTCCGTCCTCTCGCCAGGGATTGGACGTGTGACCTGCTCTGGCCAATGAGATGAGAAGGGAGCTGCGTATGGGGGTGGTTCTGGGAAAGGTCTCCTGACTTTTCGGAAGGGCACCCCGGAAACCTAAGTCCCTTTTTGCCTTTGGATACTGCTAGATCTGCGCGGGATTCCTGGAGCTGCTGTGAGCCCCGCGGAGCTGGCTTTGGGATGCACCCTACACAGGACGTAGAGCCGGGGGAGCGAGAGAGAGGCGGAGCCAGCGACGCAGGGCTCCCTGCCCAGAGCCCGCCCTACCTACAGGCTTCGGGCGCCAGAGGTGAACAGGTCGCGAGGCAACAGATCCCTTTGTTGCTTACGCGCAGCAGGGGCCCGAGGACTCTGTTACTCGCGGCCAAAGCACCCGGTGGGAACGGGACACACGTGAGCTCCTGGACCTGGGGGGAGTGAACGAGCAAAGCAGCCGAGCGGGCAGTACCTGCTCCTGTGATTCCAGTTCCTTGTGCTGCAGTTTTTTCTCCAAACATCGTGCTTGATTCGAGCGCTTTTCTAGCTCGTCTTGTAAAGCCTGAAACGGTATAAGATAAATACAAAAACATTAAAAATTAGCAGCCTTGGAAAAAAGTTTTACCACCTGAACTGGTATCAAAAAGGCCTCAGATCTCTGGTCTATTACTGCTGCTCCAAAACCAGCCTTTCAGTATCAGGCCCAGATATTTTCTACTTTAGGAATAACTAGTATCAAAAACTCCAAACTCACAAACCAGACACATTAGCAGGTGTCAATTCATCTTATAAAAACATCTCCTATTCCCCGCATAGACACACAAGCACGCAATAAAGTGCAGAACTATTGCTAATTAAAGTAGCTCTATCAGGACACCTGCGAGGTACACCTACACTCTGAAAAGTGTCCTCATAGCTAGGAATCGTAACACTGGACCGACATGACATTTTTCAAAATCATACTCTGGTAATTTGAGTATGTTATGGTAACCTTAAAGGCATTTTTTATTAAGCCATTGAGGATGGCAAGGAATTTGAGGAAACTGTAAGAAACAGACAGAGATGAACACTTTCAGTTGCCAAGTAGCTGTTGGAAATCAAATTCAGGTTCATCTGGGGGAAGCCGGGAACGGAAAGATCGGTAAATATCATTGTATCAATTACTATTTTAAGTAAAGAGGTGAACTAGAAAAGAAACAGGATCCATTCAAACAATCCGATGTAATTATAGATATAGCACATGGGAAGTGACGGCGAACAGAGCACACTCTCAGAGCGTGACCGCAAAGATGCTAAATGAACTCTCAAAATAAAAATTCATTCAATCAAGACTCCTGAGTTCCTGCTCTAGGTTGAGGACTGTGATAGTTATTCCAAATAAAGCAGTGAAAGAAAACAGACAAAACAAACTCCCTGCTCTCACGGGGCTTCTGCTGTACTGGGGCAGACAGTAAGCAAACAGTGAGTATAATATACGTCAGTGGTAAGTGCGGAGGGAAAATAATGCAGGGAAGGTGGCTATTCTGGAGCGTGGTGAGGAGGGGTGCTGCAAGTTTAAACAGATGGCCCAAGACAACCTAACTGAGCCAAAACCTGAAGGAGAAGAGCGAGCAGGTCACAGAGACACGTGCAGGAAGAACCTTCCAGGCAGGGACCCCTGCACGTAACGGGGGCCAAGTCACGTCAGGTCCCATGAAGCCTCAGAGGGCAGTTGAGGAGTTCAGCCTTTATTCGAGGTAGATGGGGGCCCCTGGAGGGCTGTGGGCAGCGTTGCTTTGGTTGCCGTGAAGAACAGATTGAAGAGGGACACGGGCGGAGGCAGAGAGGCAGGGTCGAGGCCATGAAAACACACTGGGAAAGGGCGGTGGAGAACTGGACCAGCCGGGGGTGAGGCAGTGGCAGATTCCCAGTCTACCTGAAGATAGAGATCGCAGCCCCGGGGAAAGGATGCAGAGCATGGAAGGTAAAAAAAGAGAAGACGACTCCGGGATTTTGGCTTGAGCAGGTAGAAGACTGCGGTTGGGGAGGTTCGGGAGGGACAGGTGTGGGGGGAGAAGGTCTGGAGCTCAGCCTGGGGTATGTCAAGCGTGGGATGCTGTTCCACATCCAGGCTGAGATGCTGGGTAGCAGCTGGGGAGAGTCTGGAGTTCAGGCACGATGTCTCAGTTTGTATCCACTAAAAATTCCTTCAGTGCGATTCCAGTCTTTTCTCCACGTAGATAGAGACCGTGGTCCTTAACCTTCTTCTGGTGTTCTAGCTCCACGGGAGCATCTGGCAAATGCTGTGTGGTCACTCCCCACGTGGAAAACAGCGCTTATTATTTTCCCTGTGATTTCAGGGAGTCCAGTTGCCTGAAGCCTGTCCACGGATGGACCCAGGCTAAGAACCTCTATTTAAAAGAGTATAATGGTTTGAGAATGAGGGCAAAGGCTTTAGGGGCTTTTTGATATTATACCTGATTATAAAGTCCATAATTCAACCAAATCTGACAATGAGCTTAAAACTCTATTTTTGTTTAAAATTCTGTTATTGTGGTCCGTTTCCAAAAGGATGAATGCAGTTGTTCCTATGCTTTTTGACCAAGTAGCACTTATTTTTCCTTTTGATAATCTTGTACCAATAAGTAGGATCCTGTCAGCTGCTCTTACAGCATAATCTGGGAGAGGAATGAATACAGTGCTGGGAAGGATGTTTGGACGTGTTTTTCTGTTCCCACTCTTTTCTGCTCTCCATCCTCATACTGCGGTCAGAGTGATCTTAAACCGAAATAGCACGTCATTCCCCCGCTGGGATGCTTAGACACCACCGCAGCGCCCCTGAGACGCAGCTCAGACTCCCCAGCAAGCGTGGGATTCAGGGACCTTCGTCTGCCGGCTCCGGCCACGCTGATGTCGTTGCTACGATCAGTGACAACAGGGGCTACCGTCAACTGGGTGGCCTTTATTTTTAACCCTCTCTGCAATCCTGCGCAGCAGGTAGTCTTTCATCCCCATTAGGAAGGACAGAATTGAGGCTCAAGGAGGTTAATGAGCTTTCTCGGGTCCGTGTGGCCAGAAAGAAGGCACCGGGCTGGAATTTCAACACACTGACCAAGTTCAGTACGTGTGTGCTCCTCCACGCTGCCTTTCTCCCCCTGCACCTGTCTTCTTTGCCTCGAAGCTGTCCCATCCGCTCTGCTCGCGGTGTAACCTCGCTGGCCTATCCTGAGAGCAAAGCATGGACGCCTCTGGGCTTTCATCCACCCAGGGTGTGACGGACTCGGTCTCTGTGTCCGCGTGAGGCTAGCGCACCTGAAGCGTGGGGCTCTCACCTCCTCACATCTGCCTGGCTGGTGCCTGGCGCGCGCTGGACGCTGAGTCCGTGTCTGGGTAGGAGCCAGCACGCACCTGAACTACTTCCCCGAGGAAATTTACTTCCGTCATCACCTGAACTACTTCCCCGAGGAAATTTACTTCCGTCATCACCTGAACTACTTCCGTCATCAGGGCTTCCAACAGTCCTTAAAGTGGCACGTTAAACTAAAGGGTATTAAGTTTCTCAAGATACAGAGAACACAAATATACCTTCCAAAGGTCTCTATCTGTACACGCACGTTACATACGTATATACCTACGATACTACTATTTGCAATATAATATTGTCTGGTTTCTGCCACAATAGAAAACAACACTCTCCTGTTTCTTTGTTTGTTTTAGTTTTTAGTTTTACTTCACAGAAAAGAATACAGGGGACATGAATCTCCTTTTTCTTTTAAACAGAAATGTGCCCTCCCTCCGCCTGGCCTGCATCCTTCCCTTCACCAGCAGAGCCCTGGGAGCGGCCGCACTTGGGGGTCCCCACCCTCCCCCAGCCTCTCAGCCCCCATCACCTGCCCCCCAGGGATGACAAGGGGGTGGGACCAGGAGCTGCCAGAGAAGTGGAGGCAGAGTCTTCCTTGACAAGCTGAGGTTAAGGTGCTGGTGGGGTCTCCGAGGGGACCCGTCACGCTGGGAGGGGGGTCTCGACAGTGGAGAGGGGCTTGGGCCGAGGTGTGGATGGGGACGCTTCCTTGGGGAAGGCAGTAAGAGGAGGAGAGAAAAGAAGAGGTCAAAAACCTGACCCTTGACCCTGGCAGGACGCCCACACTGAGAGCAGGCGGAGGGCGGGGAGGCGAGAGGCCTGGTGAGAACGCACAGGTGCAGGAGGGTAGCTGAGGAGGGGTCAGTACCGTGAGGGTCCGGCCAGGGTCCCTACGAGAACAGGGAGTAGGGTTAGGCCTGATGCTTTCTCCACCCTTCACACGGTGAAGTGCTATTAATAGTCCTATTAATCCACCACACTTCATCAATACGATCGAAACAGAAGTGGAATTACATTTGCTTTTCAAAAAGGTACCACTTTTCAAGTTTGCTCATAGTTTAAAGATGTAAACCAGAGAAAGCAGTGAGTCTAGAAATTAGTTTTATTATCTACTAAAAATCAGTTGGAACTAATATATATTGTATGTCAATTATACTTCAATAAAAGAAAGAATACATCTTTAAAAAGAAAAAAAAAAATAGGTGACTAATGAGAACCTGCTGTATGGCCCAGGGAACTCTACTCGGTGCTCTGTGGTGACCTGAATGCGAGGGAAACCTAAATAAGAGAGGATGTATGTATACGTATAACTGATTCACTGTGCTGTACACCAGAAACTAACACAACGTTGTAAAGGAACTATATACTCCAATAAAAACAAGCAAAAAAACTAAAAAAAAAAAAAAAATCAGTTTAAAAAAATGGAGAGTAACCAAGTAATATCCCACTTTCCAAAAGTTAAAATGTATCAGACTAAAGGAAAAGGACAGCTGTTCCTGGTCTCATATTCTAAAAAGTTATTAGGTCATAAGATGTTCATCCTCAGTTCGCCAGAGGCCTGTGTGAACACGACCACAACTACTGAGAGAGCACAAGAAGGACCTTTCTTTTCAGTTGTGGCTTCTTTATTCAAAAACCTTCCAATGTGACATTTGACACACCCACAAAACACAACTTTTACTTTATTCCTGAGAAAAGCCCAAGATCATTAAAGAATGGAATGTCCAACACTGGGTCAAAAATCTAAAACAAAATCCAACTTGAACGGCTACGCTGTTTATTCTGCAAAAGTAGGCCCCGCCTCAGCTCTGCCGTGTGAACTTGCATCACTGCTGAAAGACAGTCCTTTTCTCCCAGTGAAACCTGCCTTTAACTGCCATGCAAGTGGGCTTGCTGGGGGTGGCCAGCCTCGGCTGGCTCTCAGAGCACGTCGTGGGGACTGTGAACAAAGAATGACATTTTCCAGAAGAAAAGCGTACACGACATAAGCAGCTCTGCAAGAACAGCGAGGGCAGGCCACACGCTTTAAAAGGGAGCCGGGTATAGGATATTTGATTTGTTTATTTAAAATAGGAAAGTAGTGAGAGCACATTAAAGTGTAAAAGATTTGACAGTTTCATGGACTCTCCAGGGTGAGGAGAAGCCAGGGTAGCTAATGTGCCCCAAGGGGCACCTGTGAGGGTCCCAGAGCTCTGCTGTTCGTCGGAGAAAGAGTATTATAGTCAACGCTCTTTCCATAAAACTTATAAACATGGTTGGAGGCCAGCTGCTCAACTTGTAAAGCCACGCATTAGGGACTTCTGTGGTCTTACTAAAAACCAAAGTATCAGGGCTTCCCTGGTGGCGCAGTGGTTAAGAATCCACCTGCCAATGCAGGGGACACGGGTTAGAGCCCTGGTCCGGGAAGATCCCACATGACGCGGAGCAACTAAGCCCGTGCGCCACAACTACCGAGCCTGCGCTCTAGAGCCCGCGAGCCACAACTACTGAGCCCACGTGCCACACCTACTGAAGCCCGCACGCCTAGAGCCCGTGCTCCGCAACAAGAGAAGCCACCGCAATGAGAAGCCCGCGCACCGCAACGAAGAGTAGCCCCCACTCGCCGCAACTAGAGAAAGCCCACATGCACCAACAAAGACCCAACGCTGCCAAAAAAAAAAAACAAACACCAAAGTATCTCTCATAGGTCTGAGCCAATTAAACAAACAGGAAATGATGGCAGATACATGCCTTTTAATAATGAACACATGAAATGCAAGTTCGTTTGAATTATAAGTGGTTAAAAAGTTATTTAATAAAGGAAAACTTCATTGGAAAGGAGAAATACTGGGCTGTAATGATACAAAAGATAGAGTCAGAGTGTCCCTAGTGTACAAGGCATGACAGAGGCTTTCAGACTTAGGATTTAGCACAAGTTTTTCTAGAGATTTCTGACCTTGTCTTTGGCCAAACTCTCAGCCAGGTCCTCCCCTCATCTGAGGGTGGGACTGGGGGGCGGGTGTCCATGTGGCCAGCCGAGCACGCAAACTTGTCTCATAACCCGGGACACCTGCACCGCAGGGTCTCACCAGACAGCATGATCTCAAACTCCCCACTTTCCCATCTTTACCAAAAACCTCAGCTGTGAGAAATGTGGAAAAATCCACTTGCAGATCGAAACGGAATCAGTAGTACAGAAGTCACCTTTCTCCTGAATCACACATTCTACAGAACTGTGCCCTCCACTTTTTAGGAGTTTTCAAACCGGTTCTCACTGACTTGAGATTTGGTGTGTCTTCTGTGCATCCTGCCTCATTCTGTGTTGCCAGGTCGTGGCTCATGCTTGTGTCTGGCTTTGTCACAAGTCACCACGAGGTCGGCGGTACATCTTCTGGGCCAGCCGTACGTCGAGGGCTGAAGCGTAAACGGCTCCTTCCCTGAGTTCTGGCCCATAGAACATGTTCTCCCGGAA
The DNA here is from genome assembly GCF_949987535.1 of Balaenoptera acutorostrata. NCBI lineage: Eukaryota > Metazoa > Chordata > Mammalia > Artiodactyla > Balaenopteridae > Balaenoptera > Balaenoptera acutorostrata. The sequence goes on from NC_080083.1 coordinate 62,850,085, forward strand.
GTGGGACCTTGAATGGTACAGTGTTCTTTTATTTAAAGGGACTGGATTAAAGCAGATGTAAGCAAAAAAGACTGCGGATGAAGTTTTGCCCTATATAAACATAAAACTGGGGTTCTCAAAGTCATTGATTTCGCGTTAAGTCTGCGGTCAGGAACCAAGGCAGCCGACGAGCCTCCGCGTGGTGAGACACAGAAGGGGCCTCACCAGCAGCAACTCCGCGTAGCCAAGGAGATGAGCAGGGAAGACAAGCAGGGCGTCTGTAGGAAAGATACTGCCAAGAAGAAGTCAGTCCCGCAAACTGCTAAAAGCTGGTGAAGCTGGGTGGTGGGTAGGTGGGGATTCTGCATATTATTCTCCCTACTTTTGCGTAGGTTTGAAAGTTTCCATAATAAAGAAAAAAAGAATTTTTAAAGCTTTTTCTACTTAAAAAACATGAAGTCACCATATCCTTCCTTTCATGAGGTTTGAATTTACTGTTTTACTTCAGAAAAAAACAGATGATTCATTCGTCCTTCAGTGAATAGGCGGGATGTGTAAGGATTTCCCCATGTATATTTTGGAAGCAGGGAGTGGGGTGTTCATATTTTGACCTAAGGAGAAGATAACAGGAAAGGGAAGGCTTACTTATATTTTTATTGAGATACAATTTACTTATGGTAAAACTCTAGAATTTCTTAAAAAAATGGTCATGGTCTGTTTTCCATTTAAAACATGTAATATGATTTAAAAGTCTGTGTCATAAAACATAACAAAACAGAAACAGACTCAGAGATACAGAGAACAAACAGGTGGTTGCTAGAGGGGAGGGGGGTGTGGGGATGAGTGAAATAGGTGAGGAAAATTAAGAAGTACAAACTTCCAGTTACAAAATAAATGATTCACAGAGATGAAATGTACAGCATGGGGAATATAGTCAATAATATTGTAATAACCTTGTATGGTGACAGATGGTAACTAGACTTATTGTGGTGACCATTTTGTAATATATAGAAATATCAGATTACTATGTTGTGCCCCTGAAACTAACATAGTGTTGTAGGTCATTATGCTTCAATTAAAAAAGGATGTTTCCCTAAAAAAAAAAAAAAAAAAAAAAAAGTCTGTGTCATAAAATATCTGTTCAGATAATAAAATCTTGCTATAAACCGTCTTCCACTGATTGGTTTATCCATCACACAGAAATGACACCTAACCTGTGACTACAGTGAAGAGACACAAATTATAAAAGGGAAGTAAGGAGAACTCTCATTTAAACCTTAACTGCCTTTTTAACGATGCCCAAGATTACAAACGGTGCTGACAATATTTCTGGTCAGTAGGTTTTCTTTGACAGGTAAATTGACACAGAAACAGCAAATGTTTTTCTTTCTACTACTGCTAACCGAAAGTTAAGGGAAAATTAAATAAAACAATAAAATCTCATTACTTTTGTGTCAGCTCTATGGACTTACTTTTTTAAAAAAAATCACATCTTAAACAATTGGGATCCAGCGAAAAGCCCAAGCCCTGTGCCCCGGTTGAGGAGATACAAATCTGGGGTTAGGGGAGATGACACAAGAGCAGAGAGTGACGTTTTGACTGGGTTGTCTCACTGGCTATTTACACAGGCCCCTATGGCTCCTTTTTTATTTTATTTTATTTTATTTTTAAGTAGGCTAAACCTACTAACAAAAGCAGCAAGTCTTCCTCAGCTGAAATGCCAGTCAAGATTTCTTTTAAAGTGATTTCTTCAGACCTACCCAGAATGAATAACAAACCGTAAAAAAGTTTTATTAGTGATTCTATAGAACCGAGAACAGGTTTGTACTCTAGATGTAAAGTTACTGAACTAGAACCACAGTTACTGCCGAGGCCACTAACATATTCAAAACACAATAGTATAATTTTTTTCCTTTAAGGCTTCCATTCAGGCTTTTAATTTTTTCACACTCCATGCAAGTACCTTTTTTTCTTTTTTTAACCCTCATAAGTCAGCCTCTTGTGGTACTGGTATGAAGAAAAGGGGTTTTAATACATATGATACCCTTCACATGAGGCAAAATTCCTTTCCGGTGAAAACTTTTTAGTTGTTGCAACAAACCGCATGAATGAGAAATTGCACTTTGATATGAGCTATTGTTCTAGTATTTATTAGGCTACTGATTCAACAGAAAAGGCAAAAGTATTGCAGCCAATATAAAAAACAAGAGTAGCACTTTCACCAAAGAACACGAAAGTTTTCACTTTCCCTCTCTTTTCTTCTCTCTCTCACCTATTTTCAGGCCTTTAAAATTTCTTAAAAACCTTCCTTTAAAAGCCTTAAAACTGTACTTTTAAGAAAGTTAAGTGTTTCTCAGTCTTCACAGAGGTTCCAGGAAAAGAAATCATGTTATTCCAAAACTTGGATGATCTAAGGAAGCTGGAAGCTCCTAACACACCTCGTTAATGATCCCCAGTCACACAGAGACCGTCCTGACATCACCCACGTCTCCTCTGGGAGTGGCCAGTACATCTGTACTCAGGAAATTCAAAGCACATTTGCCCTACTGCGTCCCTCCAGACAGCTTCACTTGCGAACACATTCTTATCTCGGGTGGTAGGAATCTAGGATCAAGTTCAAGAAGCCCGGCTACGATGTTTCAGGATCTCAGAGGAATTTCCTCATTCAGCCTGTGTGATAACCGCTTGCACTGCAGTCGGTCTCTGCAGAAGAGACCACCCCTCCTCTGCAGGAGCCCAGGGAATGGGGAGCACCCCTAAGTCATTTGTTTAAATTCTTACTTACTTACATGGCTACTCGTTCACACGTGCAATCCCTTGAGCCTGCACCATCATTCCAACCCCTGCCAACAAACGTGAATTTCTACCCTGTTAAACCTGAAGTCATATTTCTCACTAAGTCAGTATGTCCCCTATATGATAACATATTTATGAATTGTGAATTCATCTGACTTTCCCCCTGCATCTTAGACTATGAGCTTCACAAGGGTAACACTCCTGCCCATATTTTTAAAGTAATCTCTGAAATGCTTAGTAAAGTGTTGGCACTATGGTAATAGTAGTTACTGGTGACATGAACCAGTTATATAAAGAACAAGCTGCTTCACTTGGGGTGTTCCTGATAAAATTTCTCCAGATTTCATTTCCCCCCTCAAATTACATAACTACCTTTCCTTACTGTGTCCCTAGATAAAAAGGTCTGAGGTTTACCCAGTCTGCTCCCTCAACTGTCCAAAGGGGTGTCCCTTCTTGTTTCCTCAAGAGAGTACATCCATCAGTGCCCTCATTTCTCTTTTCTAATTCTAAGGGGTTGGTCACAACTAGCGGACATTTAGTCCTGTCCAAAATGGCCATCGAGACATTGGTCCAGGCCAAAAGGTCCTTGGTGTTTGCTCCTATCAAAACGACCACTGGATTCAAACAGCCCATTACATTTCTTTATACTTTGGTTTATAGAATAAATGTATTAAAGATACTATCCTGTTTTATTGGTCCAATAGTTGTGCTGTGGCTGTAACTGCCAACGATAACCCCTCCTGCCTTGGTGGCCGGGCACAGGGGTAGGTAGATGGGCTGGGGTCCAACTCTTACAGAATTGCGGGGTTTGTATTAAGTATGTGCACCAAGAGGAGCCCTAAAGTTAGAGAAACGCGCAGAGGACGGCAAGTCGGGGCTGGGATCTCGTGGCGCGTGGTGTGTTGATACGTCACCGGGCATCTGGTCGTCCAGTAAAGGTGGAGTTTGAAGGGAGGGGCCTGGCCCAGCCTCCATGTAACACGGGCAGGGACAGAGCACTGGCTCTGGGGGAGCGAGGACAGGCGTGCTCTCCTGATACACGGCGGTCGCGTGTGACAGCCACCGTGAGGGGACACCAGGCATCTAATTAACCCGCCCACCGCTGCCCCATTGCCAGGGGTTAATGGGAGATGTTCTCTTGAATCAGTGTCCTGTAGATGTACCATCCTGGTGGGCCACAAGAAGCATCTGCTGCTCTTTGGAGGGGTTTCAGGGGGTGTGACCCCCATACGTACCTGCCAGTCAGCATGGGCCACCGTGCCCTCAGCTGATGGCCACCTACTGGCTGCCCCAGCCCAGCCAAACGGGGTGTGGAATCCCTCAGACATTAGTAAGGTTCCCCTACCAGTAAACCAGTGATCACGGGTCAGATGGCTACAAAAGAAAAAAGACAGCCCTTCTTCTGTTGCTTGGCAATATAACACCTTTATTTGAAAGTTCTCAGTGGAATATGGCAGCAATAGTATACTCACAAAGAGAAAAGCCAGTGCTACATGATGCTGGTTTTTGTTACCATTTCCACTCTTTTAACAGGAAGAAGAGTAAAAGGCACTGACACCACGAAGAGAGGGGCTCTGCAGTGCCTGAAGGACGACTAGTCGGGATCTGGATAACATGACAATCATTCCAGACGGGACCAGAAAGCATCCACACAAGGTCGATGCTGAAGGGGAGATAAGGAAACCCGACAGGTTAAAACGACAGGCAGAGAAGAATCAAACGCAAAGCCATGGAAGAACTCTCTCCGTGATATTCGTGATGAAGGAGTCCTGATAATGCTGCCAGAAAGAACTCATTGAAGAGGCAAGTGAACCCAATTTCATTGCATGGAATTGAAATTCCAGATGAGTATAAAGTGACCAGACGCAGAAGACCATTTCCTGGGCACGATTCAGTATTTGCACAGCTTGTGACACTATTCGCTATTTAGGTGCCAGGCACACTATTCAGTGACAGCACCTTCAAGCGGCACCGACACAGGTCACGCAGGTACGGACTGTGCGAGCTGCTGAGTGAAGCTACACTGTGCCTCTGATGGACCCTTTAACCGTGAATAGGCAAAAGGACACTTACGAATACATACATGAGAACACACTTGCACTTGCACAGGGAAGAAGTCTCAGCATTAACCCTTCATTGTGCAGACGGGTTTCAAGATTGCAACTATGACTGCAATTCAACTACTCAACCCAACGCAGTTGTAAGAGGATGCCTGTTTCACTTTTCACAATCACTGTGGCGAAAAATACCTTCTTTGGGTCTAACGTGGGGGTGTATGACAACGGAAAGTAACACCTGTACACCTGTAAGCGTGCATGCGTGCTGTTTAAACTTCCACTTGTGCCTTTGGAAGATGAAAATGACGCTTTGGAGTACGCTGTGGAGAAGGCAGAAGAAAAATCAGATGACCAAACAGATGGTGCTGAGGGCGTCTGCCCGTGGGAGGACTGTCAGGGGCAGAAGACCAGACGCCCCAAGAGTGCAGCAGAAACCTGGAGTGCTCACATGTCAGTGCCACACGGTGATCACAGGACAGACAGCCCAGCAGAAGCTGGAACAGCACATTTCAGAAGCTGCTCGCAGCGCATCCCCCTGCCACGTGGAGATTTACTGAAGCGCTAACAGACAAACGGCAAAGCCACGAACAAGCTGTCACCCAGGTTCCTGGTGGTCACGCTCAAGTACAGCTCCAACTTCACAACACTGACAAGATCAAATTCATACAACCGAAACTGTACACAGATATAACACATACAATGCCAATAGTCGGGTCCATATGTACTTGAGAGTAATTGCTCATCGGTTCAAGAGTAATCCTGCTGACTTCATGATGAGGAAGGACAAGAATAAATGTAGAATCCAAAATTCACCATGAATGACAATAAAAATAACGTCAATAAAATTTTAACTAGGTTAAATGTTTGTATTATTTAGTGAATCGTGGACCCAATGGCCGTTCTGGACAGGACCACATGCCCTGCAAGGCTCGGTCACACTGCTGACCCCTCCCTCTCTGCTGAACCTCTCTCAGCATCTTGTCTTTCCCCGCTGCGCGCTGGAAACTGGCCCCCTTGCGCGTGTTGTTCGGGAGGATGGACGTCAGCTCTGGGGAGACACTCTTCCCGGCCCCTTTAATCCTGACGCTCTTTTTTCCCCTGACGGCCACGTTTCTCAAGCATTTTACTCCGTGACCCATATTCTCCCCCATCAGCTACCATTTTCCTCACCTGGAGCCTGACTTTGGTCTCCACACCTTATTAAACTTGCTCTCTGCAAGGGCAGCAATGAAGCTTTCCTTGCCAACCCAATGGCCCTTCTCGCATCTCCATCTGCCTTGACCTTTCTGCTGCCCTGACCACTGTGAGAGCCTCTCCTTCCAGAGAGCTTCTCCTCTGACACCACGAAACCCTGGTGACCCTCCGCCCTCTTCCAGCTTTTTGCCCCTCCTCCTCCTCCTGTTCTTCCGTTTAAATTGTGGATCTTTCCCAAACCACGTTCTTATCGCTCCATTTCCCTCTCTAAACAGTCTTCTTTAGACAATCCATTTCATACATTAATAAAAGTATGTCTATAATCTGAATGTATACCAGGCCCTGTGTCAAACGTTACCCTGGAAAAGCACTGGCTCCTGTGTATATGACAAATTTATAAAGGAATAGGTACATCATGTAAACAGCACTGAAGAGAAGTCTTGGCAAGCATGGAGGAAGGCAGGACGTGGGAAGGAAGACCAGCAGGGAGGTGAGGTGTGCCTGGGGGGCGAGCAGGGAAGGGGTCTGCACAGATTCACTGCAGAGGACAAGGCGTGGCCACACGGAGGGCAGGCTGCTGGCGGCACGGGGGCCCGGCAGGCGGACGGTGGGCCTGGAACCAACTGGCAGAGGCAGCCTGGGCTCCCGTGACGGGCCTCGGGGGCCGAGGGGACTATGGATTCTATCCTGCAGTAGAGGGAACCGCCAAAGGGCCCACGGTGACCAGCTGGACAGATCAGGAAGAACATCCAGGTGACAGTGTGGCAAGTGGTGGCACTGAGGCCCTCTAGAAGTGCTCTCGGAGCCTCGGCCAGACACACGCGCGAATCCACGGGACCAGCCGGGGAAAGAGCGTCTCCGCTCTGCCTGCCAGCGTGGTAGAAAGCTGTGCTCGAAGCCTCACGACCGCCCGTGCCAAGGCTGGGCACGGGGACTTTGCCGAGGGTCAGGAACACAGAATGAGGCAGAGCGGCAAGTTTCAGGTCAGTGAGAGATGTTGCGGGGAAAATAAAAAGAAATTTAAAAAGCACAATTTTACAGACTGTCTAGCATAAAATGTGCAGGACCATCTGCCTTGGGAGGTCCCCCTGTCAGAGCCGGGAGACCATCAGGAGGCCACCTCGATGCCACGAGGGCCGTGGGGCCGGCTTGGATAAGAGCTGGGGAGAAGGGATGGGCCTGGGGTGGTGGGGGGGGGGCACGCGGGGGTGGGAGAAGAGCCAGAGACAGAACCTCGGGGCTTGGTAAGAGCGCGCCGGTGCGGGTACGAGAGCGGAGGGTTAAGGCAGGACCCCAGCATCGGCGGCGAGCAGCCGCCACCCACCAAGGCGGGGAGCACGGTGGAATTAAATATACGGACAAGGAGAGAGAAAAGTAAGTTCCCCGGAGACACACGTTCAGAAGCAACATGACGGCAGGGGCCTGAGCATGAGAACACGGGGCCGAGGAAGACACAGCTCGGGGGCGGGGCGACCGTGCGCGGACACGTGCCTGGTAACAGCGGGTCTAGTGGGGCCTTCCTGCCGCCGATCCCCAAGCCCGGCCGCGCTCCCATCACCTCACGAGTCCTCCCGCCACCTGCTTCTCACCCGCACGCACGGCTGTCAGCAGCGTCACGCCAAACCCCCCAAGCTCAAGACGCAGCTCCGGGCGCCCCAGCAGCTCGCCCGGCTGTCCTCTGGTCAGCGACGCAGCCGCCTCCCCGCGCCCCGGTTTGACGCACGCAGGCCGCGGTGGGTCCTCCCCTCGCGCCCGCCACCCACCGGGGCCCCGGCCCCGCCCCGCCCGGGGCCTTGGCGCTTCTCCCCGCCTCGCCTGCATCGCTCCGCTTCTCCCTGTACGCCCTGCTACCTCCCTTCAGAAGCCTCCAGTGACCTGAAATGACTCGGTTCGGTTGTGCTATGTTTAGACTTTAACGTGATCCATTAAAATGTAGGAAAAGCAGGAAGAAAAAGATCCTAAGTCACACATTCAACAGTAACAGTGATGCCAATGGTTTGCCTCTTAGAGTATGATGTCAAAAAAGGAATGATGGGTTGAATTACATGCCTGCCAAAAGATATGTTCAAGTCCTAACCCACAGAACCTCAAAACGTGACCTTATTTGGACACAGGCATGCTGCAGATGTAATTAGTTAAGATGAAGTCGTACTGGAACAGGTGGGCCCTTCATCCAATCTGACAGGTGTTCTTATAAGAAGAGGAGAAACACCCCGGAAGAGGTGGGCCACGTGACAATGGACGTAGAGACTGGAGAGTGAGCCACCTACAAGCTGAGGAACCCCAAAGATCGCGGAGGACCCCGGAAGGGAACAGAGGCAAGGCAGGATTCCTCCCCGGAGCCTTCGGAGGGGGCCTGGCCCTGCCTGAGTTCAGACTTCTAGCCTCCAGAACTGTGAGACAACAACTTTCTGTTTTAAGCCCCCCAGTTTTTGGTACTTTGTTATGGCAGCCCTAGGAAACTAATATACATGGCAAGAAAATTCCCTTGTTTTACATATTTTCTCTCTGAAACTCTACCCCGCCTCCACTCCTATCCTATTACCCAGTTCTAGACCTCATTTCATCCATGTAAGGACCAAGAGTATTCTCATTATGAGACAATCTGGAAAACTGCATTAGGAGAGTATTACTGCTATTATATGTACTCACTTGTTTTCCTCTAATTTTGTGTACACAGTCCTATCAGGTTAGGAAGGAGCCCATTCCAATATCACGTTGGCACATTCCTACACGTGATGGAGAAAATTCCTAAGACGTGAAGGTAGAGATTGTTAGGTGAGCCTTTCCGGCACGCCCATTCAGAGAGGGGATGGAAATTATATATATGCCAGGTAAAGTGTTTTTCTTCTCTTTTTCTTTTTCACCCTTAGGATGCTGCAATATCTGGAGCCAATACTTATGAAGGAGGAAGTTTAAAACCTCCCGTTTAAACCACTTAGAATGAGAGGGTTTGCAAAGACCCTGCTTAATGTTCAGCTGACACACTGTCAGAAACGTTTATCGTGCAGCCTTCTGAAGTTTCTTCCACTTCCTTTTGGTTATTGAAGCTTGGACTGCAGTTTGTTATCAGCAACAAAGCATACACATGATAGCGTTTTTACAGTCATTCTTTCAGTTTGATTTCTGAACTACTAAGCAAAAGTCAATTCTCTGATCAGAAAAATGATTAGTGACCTAGTTTCATGCAGAATGCACAACACAGCTGATTTCTGAGGTCACTTTTATATGGATCTGGAGACAGTGTAAGGGGCTTAGAGATGTCACTTAAGTGTTTAGCATCTTCGGATATAAAAATGTACCACTTTACTTTAGGCTCTAATTCTTTCAGGGCAAATTAGGAAACAGCGACTTACATTATTGAGATTTCTCTGGAAGCTTAATTCCTAATATAAATATCTTGGCATTGACTATACCTCCAGCTCACATTTGTGCAAGAGGAAGCAAAACTCTTTCTAGATAATTCAACTGAATGATATTTTTAAAAATACATACAATGTGTTAGACATCATGTAGGAAGCAAAATGTGGAATAAGCCATGGTCTCACCTTTTAAGGCGCTTACACTATCTTGGAAGGTATGTGATAAGGACAAAAAGCAGGCGAGTTCTGTAAGTGTCTTAAGTGTCCAATTGAGAGAACAAAAGGAAAAGGAAAGGACACAGGAAGAAGTTCCACGACACCGCAAAGAAGCAAGCAGATCAATGCAGAAGGCGGGACATTCTACAGGCCAGCTGACTGGGCCTCTGCAGGAAGTCACCGGCGTGGAACAGAAAGCAAGGAGGGGTCTGCTTTAGACTGAAAAAGACACAGGATATGGAACAACCAAACATAATGTTCGGATTTTGTTTGGATCTTGATTAAGACAAATCAACTTAAAATGGCACTTTTGAGGAAAACTGGGGATATCTAATTATGAAGCAGGTATTAGATGATACTAAAAGATAATTGTTAATTTTCTTAGGTATGACACTGGCACCGTGGCTGAGTGACATAGTGTCCACACTTTCCGAGAGGCATTCTGAAATATGTGGGATAAAATGACGGGATGTCTGGAATTTGCTTTAAAATATTTTCACCAAGAAAAAAAGGAGAAGGTGTAAAACAAATATGGCCCAATCTTGATAATTGTTGAAGCTGCATGATGGATACATTGGAGTTCATACTACTAAACTCTCTACTTTGGGGTATGTTTGCAAACTTTTATAATAAAACTTTAAAAAAACCCACATACAATTAAATGACCTGGGGGAAAAGCACAAGGTGATGAGGAAAGTCTTCCGGTAGGAAGCGGCGTTTGGGAGAAACCTTGAATAACAGCAACAACTCTGACAGGCAGAGGTGGGGAAGGGGGAAGATTGTCTGCTAAAGAAACAGCATTTGCAAAAGGTAAATAAGAGGAAATAAACCCACCCATATATGGTCAATTAATCTATGATAAGCAGGCAAGAATACATGATGGAGGAAAATAGCCTCTCAATAAATGGTGCTGGGAAAACTGGAGAGCGACACGCACAGGAATGAAACCAGACCACTGTCTTACGCCACGTACAAAAATAAAGTCAAAATATATTAAAGACATTCTTGAACGTAAGACCTGAAACCGTAAACCTCCTAGAAAAAAACACAGGCAGTAAGCTCTTTGGTATTGGTCTTAGCAATATTTTTTTGGACCTGTCTCCTCAGGCAAGGGCAACAAAAGCAAAAATAAACAAATGGGACTACCTCAAACTAAAAAGCTTTTGCACAAGAAAGGAAACCATCAATAAAATGAAAAGGCAACCATCTACAGAATGAATGGGAGAAGATATTTGCAAGTCATATAACCAATAAGAGGTTAATATCCAAAGTATATAAAGAACTTATACAATTTAACATTAAAAAACTCAAACAACCCGATTAAAGAATGGACAGAAGACCTGAACAGACATTCCTCCAAAGAAGACATACAGGTGGCCAACACACATGAAAGGATGCTCAACATCACTGATCAATAGGGAAATGCAAGTCAAAACCACAATGAGATATCACCTCACATCTGTCAGAATGGCGATTACCAAAAAGACAAAAAATAACAAATGTTGGCGAGGATGTAGTGAAAAGGGAACCCCCATGTGCTGTTGATCGGAATATAAACTGGTGCAGCCATTATGGAAAAAAGTATAAAGATTCCTCAAAAAATTAAAACTAGAACTACCATACAATTCAGTAATTCCACTTCTGCATATGTATCTGAATGAAACGAAATAGTAACTCAAAAAGATATGCACCCCAATGTTCACTGAAACATTATTTACAGTAGCCAAGATATGGAAGCAATCTATGTGCCCATGGATAGATGAATGGATAAAGAAGAATGGAATACTACTCAGCATAAAAAAGAACGAAATAATGCCATTTGCAGCAACATGGATGGACCTAGAGATTATCATACTAAGTGAAGTAAGTCAGACAGAGAAAGACAAATACCATATGATATCACTTATATGTGAAATCTAAAAAAAATGATACAAATGAACTTATATACAAAACATAAATAGACCCACCCAGACATAGAAAACAAACTTATGTTTACCAAAGGGGAAAGTGGCGGGGGGTGGGGGGATAAATTAGGAGTTTGGGATTAGCAGATACACACTACTAAATTTAAAATAGATAAACAACAAGGACCTACGGTATAGCACAGGGAACTATATTCATTATCTTGTAATAGCCTATAAGGGAAAAGAATCTGCAAAAGAATATATATATGTATATATGTATAACTGAATCACTTTGCTATACACCTGAAACTAACACAACATTGTAAATCAACTATACTTCAATAAAAAAATTTTTTTAAAAAGAGAACATGAAGGATTAAAACTTTTTGTGAGGGCTTCCCTGGTGGCGCAGTGGTTGAGAATCTGCCTGCCAATGCCGGGGACGCGGGTTCGAGCCCTGGTCTGGGAAGATCCCACATGCCGCGGAGCGACTAGGCCCGTGAGCCACAACTACTGAGCCTGCGCATCTGGAGCCTGTGCTCTGCAACAAGAGAGGCTGCGATAGTGAGAGGCCCGCGCACCGCGATGAAGAGTGGCCCCCGCTTGCCACAACTAGAGAAAGCCCTCGCACAGAAACGAAGACCCAACACAGCCAAAAATAAATAAGTAAATTAATTAATTAAAAATGCAACTGCAGAAAAAAAAAAAAACTTTTTGTGAGTTACTGAATTAACAGTAACTGTTTCCAGGCGTGTAAGCGTTACCCCTCTAATCACTAGGAGTAGCACGTGATAAATACAAAGAAAAGCCCTTAATAATGTCTTAACACCTTTCGAACTAACTTGAGTAAAAGACAATAATGTGTGAGACTTCATGAACTATACAAAAACTAGCTTGAATCAAAAGACCCAGCACACTTAATGTAGGGATGCAGACAGTCAAAAAAATATTTTTAAGCAAAACCCAAAGCTGTTTCTTGGTAGAATGAAGCCAAAATATATTTGTTCAACCTTAACTTCATCAAAGGGTTGCTTTTACTAATGAATTATGCCTGTAACTAAAACCGTAAGGCTAGCACAGGTTTTTTGAAATGAATTGCCACAAACCAAACACCTACCTACAGCTTAAGATAAGCGTTGTTTCTCGTCAAAATTGGTAAAACTCATTTTAGTGCATTGCAAGATGTGGCCTAGGAAATCTGACTTTTTAAATAAATTTTTAAAAATTCTATTTCCTCACTGATTCACTGCTAGCATGGCTTGTTGGCCCAACTTCAGAATAGCTAAGGCCTCTCAATCTCCCACTAGTAGATCCATCTCTGTTCTAGGACCTAACATCAATTTTAAAAATTTATGTTTTACTTCTTTTTATGTTTTTATGTTTTACTTCTGATTGTAAAATAATACATGCAAGTTGAAGAAAAACGGAAAAGCATAAAGAGGAAAATAAAATTTCCATACTCCCTGCACCCAGATACACCTCTCTGAGCCCAGCGTCTTTTTCCCGTCTCCTCCCCACGCGCACGAGAGCAGCACGGCTCACAGAGTGAGCTCATAAAGCCTCCATCCCCCTGTCTCCCACTGTTCCTTTAATCTCGCTTCATGCACGCAGCTCTTCCACCCCTCGGTGAGAACTCAGAAAGGGGCCTTGAGTTTCCAGGTCCCTCTAGTCCTACGGCCACTTTAAGCTGCACACGTGCTCTTGATCCACTTGGATCATTCTCAACACATTCAGTTTGTTCCTAATTCAATTTAATCTAAGGCAAGACACATTCAAGGGACTCCAGAACACCAGCCCATGATTTGTTATCAAGGCACTTCGACTTCCTGTTTATCTTTGAACAGGGACCTGAGTCAGCGGGGTGGTCCTGGGGGGGCCCCCGCACCCCAGCATCCCTGATGATGGCTGAGACGGGAGAGGATGTGGGGTGTCTCCTGGCCTCCCCACGCTAGTTCTTCTAGGTTATGCTCCTCTGGGAACACCCCTCCACGTTTGCCTTCCCCTTGGCCCCTCGCGTGCTGCTCTCAGCCAGCTGGATGCGGGGGTCGTCTTGCCTCCCCACCCCCCATTCTGCAGAGAGCGGCATGTGGGACAGAAGTCTCACTTTCACCCTGTGCTCGTGCAACGGATGTGTATCAAAAGCCCACTGTCCTCAACAGAACAATTCCCGAGATGCTGCAAGTGAGGGAAACTGGGGTGAGGGATGAATGGTTCTTGCCCTCATGGGGTAATTTTGATGTTTTTTCCTATAACTCGCGGATAAGACACACAGAAGATGAATAATAGGACAAAAAATAAACACCTCTTTATCCACTTCTTCTGCGTCTCCGAGGAGACTATTCTGTATTTATATGTCAGGTGGAAAGTAGTCTGCAGAAAACGATGTCTAACATTGCTTATAGCCCACGCAGGAATAGTTGCAAAGACTTTGGAAAATGGCGTATTAAAACGCTTGCGGCACTGACACGAAGCAGGGCAGGGTTACACGCAGCCCCACCCTCCATGTGTAGTGACCGCCCTCTTGCATCTGACCAGCAAAGCCCAGACCAACATATAATTTCTGCTGCGCCATGGGGCTTCAGAAGGGTTTCGAGCAACAAAAAAAGCCTTCTGCTTTCTCCCCAGCAAATGTAAATAGTGACCAAAATAGTACTAGAAAGTAAGCTGGGCTAGAGCTGTCTGGGCCCTGCTCTACTTTTCACTTTTGATGAGAAGATGTGAGTCTGTCCTCTGTGTAGGCGGGCGCACGGGTGACACTCAGAAGCAAGGACTAGATGGGACTCAGGGCTGTGCACCATGGAACTGTAACGAAACTTCGTTTATGCCAAAAATCACCTGTGCCAGGCTGAACTGGCTAATGCTGGGTCAGGAACGAGGTGAAAACTGGGCATAAAAACTAGGAAATGCAGACTCAAGGCACAAAACACATGGGAAGGGACTTCCCTGGTGGTGCAGTGGATAAGAATCTGCCTACCAATGCAGGGGACACGGGTTCGAGCCCTGGTCTGGGAAGATCCCACATGCCACGGAGCAACTGAGCCCGTGCGCCACAACTACTGAGCCTGAGCTCTAGAGCCCGCGAGCCACAACTACTGAGCTTGTGTGCCGCAACTATTGAAGCCCTTGCACCTACAGCCCCGTGCTCCGCAACAAGAGAAGCCACTGCAGTGAGAAGCCCGTGCACTGCAACAAAGAGTAGCCCCTGGTCATCACAACTAGAGAAAGCCCGCGTATAGCAACAAAGACCCAATGCAGCCAAAAAAATAAAAATAAAAATCTTAAAAAAAAATTAAAAAAAACCACAAACACACGGGAAACATGTTCGAAGCATTCGCAGCCTAGTACACTGACAACCCAAACCCCACTGCAATCTCCATACATCAATCATTCTCACTTTTCCTGTGTTTTTTCTGGTTTCTGAACTTTATAGTAAGGTAGGTAGATGACATATGGCTCCCGAGTATTCTGGTAGCTTACGGAAACGCATAATGTAAGGTGGGAGTAGAGGATGGCTTTTCTAGCAGATAGTAGTGGTCTAGGGTGTTACCAGGTATGCAGACAATTAGAACCTGCTGATATAATTAAAATTATTACATAGCCTTCTGAAATTGCTGTTTTTATTTTGGGGAACCTCAAGTCCAAATCTGCAAAGGATACAAATTATATTAACTTTAGAAACAAAAACATAAGAAAATCTAAATATAGCCATTTAAGGAAAACCTATACTGTCTAAAGAACAATTTGGAAGTTATTTTAAGAGCCACGCCAAATGGTTGTGCTGCACGTTGGTTCCTAACAAAACAAGTCCAGGTGACGGCAGAATGCAAATATCCCATGAATACAGTCCATTTCTATCCCTCGAATCCTTTGAGAGCTATGATTTCCTGCAGGCCAAGTCAGTTTACTCTCCTTCTGCCGTAAGCTCCCCTCCGAGGAGCTGAAGGACATGACACGCAAACTGCCTCTGCTCTCTAATTCTGGCTACTCTTCACACGTGCACACGAGCTTCCCAGCCACACTTGTAAAGGAGTCTTTGAATATCAGTTCTTCAAACCTTGAATATAATCTTCACCTAAGTTATGCAAGCATCGTCTACCTTCTCCTCTCCAAAAAGGATTTGATTTTTCCCAAGACAATATGTCCCTTTGAGCTTCAGTTTTCAAAAGTGAAAATTAGAGCAGGGCCCAGACAGCTGCACCCCAGCTCTAACACGCCCTCCCAGCCCCCACCCACGTCTCTCTGTGTCCCACACGTTCACATGCATACGTATGTACATATATATATATATATTTTTTTTTTTTTTTTCATTTTCCTCACCACAGTGTAAATATGTGACATCTTTAGGTAATTCTGTTTGTCACATCTAATTTTCTTTGGGTTGTGATAACCCAACTGATCAAAGAGTAAAAAAGCCAACAGACCAGGTATTTTACAATATTCTTTTTTGGAGGGAAGGTCTATATAGTGTCCAAATTTTCACCACTGACTTGGCAATTACTGGCCACCGATGTGAAGATGAACATTACCTAACAGAATATGCTTCTGTCGTTTGGCTCTTCTCCCTTCACCTCTGGGTTCAGAGTGTGAGTGAGCGGCCCTGGCCGTCTCCCTCCCCGAATCCTACACTAATCAGCCACCTGTGTCCTTAGGCATGCTCTGAGGTCCTCCACTCCCTCTCCTCTGAAAACCTTAACTTTGCCTCCATTTTGTTAAATTAAGCAATCCCATATTCTGACCTGGAGACAATATCATTATAGATCTATACACACGGAAACAGTGGGTATATTTAGGCAATAAAAATAATCCCCTCTGGAAGCTTCTGAGTAGGGGAGGGACATGATTCGGTCTGTTTAGACATGGGGCTGATTTATCTGCTCTAGGGACACACAGAAGAGCTGGACGGGACGGAGCAGGGAGGCTCAGGAAGAGTCGGGAGAGAGAGGCAACAGGCGTAAATTGGGTAGAAAGCAAAGGGTGAATGCACGGCGCAGAAACAGCAGGCTGTGCAGTAGTCAAGGAAGGGAAAAGGCAGCCGAGGAGCCAAGTATAGCTGGGGTCACGCGCGGTGAGAGTGGGGAGAAAACACACTGAGTTCTAGGTTCTGAGAGCTCATCCACACAGGGGTGTCCACTCAGGGCAAACTAGGGTCAAAGTTGTGATTCTTCTGCAGAGCGATCCGAGGTGAGTTTACTGAGGGAAAAAATAGAGAAAAAAATCATAGAGCATTGGTGAAGAATTTATATTTAGGGCTCCCGAAGAGAAAAGAAGACCCAGTGAATACAACCATAGGGGACGTTTTAAGAGGAGTGTGGAGCAGTGGTTACCAGGGTCCACGGCTTCACGACCGACAGCATCCATCCCATCACCAGCAACGTGACCTCGGTCACAGTAACCACCGCCACCCCCACTCTCACGGCTAATACGGAACACAAGTGGGCAGAAGTCGATCATTTTTAAGAGTGTGGTTTTGGGACTTCCCTGGCAGTCCAGTGGTTAAGACTCCGCTCTTCCAATGCAGGGGGCGCGGGTTCAATCTCTGGTCTGGGGACTAAGATCCCACATGCTGCGCGGTGCAGCCAAAAAAATAAAAAAAAAAATAAAAAAAAAAAGAGTGTGGTTTTATTAGCCGGTAGATGTAAATGCCAGATTCGTTTCTTCCTTCAACATACATTGAACGAGTGCTCACTATTTGCCATATACTGAACTGGACGCTGGGCATCAAGCAAAGAACCAGAAAGGAACGCACGGGGAGAAAGCAGAGACCAGCACAGCCCTGCTCTCCAGAGGCTATAAGAGGTCGAGAGGGGAAAGCGGTCCAGGTGGCGGGTGGGAGGAGGGTACTCAGGGTCAAGTCAAAGTTTGTATCTGGGGGAAGAGGTGAACCTGAAAAAGCTTATTTAACCTCTATGTGTATGAAATATTATATTGTACCATTGTGAGACCCAGTATCCACCATTTATTACAATGTTTCTGTTGGGAAACGCGTTTCCATTTGGGTTGCAAGGGAGACATCTTCCTACAATAGCCTTGGTGGTGTGTGTAATCGATTCAAAATTTGGGGGGTAAAGGTGGGAATGAGAGTCGAGATCATGACACTATGAGGAGAAAAACAATTAGAGAATACGAGGCCACAAACGGGCATTTCAGGGGATGATGTGATTCTGAGGGCCTTGCTGGGAACCTGATGGGGCAAGAAAGTTGTTATGGCAAATGGCAGACTGGGAGTCATGCTGCAATCCCAGGTCTGGATTCTAGAAATTATTAATATTGCCATAACTTTTCAGTTAAAAATTGCACTTATACCTACAGAAGCCAGTCTCTAAACAATGGTGCAAATAATTCAAGCCTGAAGACATTCTCATCTGCAATGAAATTTATATTTACATGTTCCATTTTATTTAATTCCTAGAAAAATTCTGACCTTTAGGACCGGGCTCTCATTGGGAAATACAATTTGCTCAGCTAAATAAATATGTATTATTGTAGGACTTCTGACTACACCACTCTTAAAAGCCTTTGCTATGAATTTTAAACCGTCCCCAGAAACAGCCTTTGAAAGGACGTCGTGTACCTCAGGCAAGTGGCCAGATGGGCAGCACACGGCTCATTCTCTCTCTCTAAACTGTAATGATCTCACAGATAGGAAGGCAGGTTAGTCCCAGAAGACAGAGAAAAACTCCAAAAAGACACCAGGAATAGAACAAAAATAAGGTTTTGAAACTGATCTGATAATTTTCAGAAATGCCATACTATGGTCACTGTACATAATTTTTATCTATTCTTTTGATTAGCGTTTTTTCCTCTCTGGCCTTTGAATCCTGGCTCTTCCTCCTGGCTCCAGGGCTTAACCTAAAAGCAGACATTTGGAAGTACATATTCTCATGCAGTATCCCCTAGCGCAGGAGCTATACTTTGTAGATGCCATATGATAAATACAAAGCACTGCTTTCAAAACTTTTTTTTTGGTCAAATCTCTTTTTCTAGACTTGCCCGGCTTTCAAGTTTTAATTTTCCTGCACACCATTTCTTGGAAAACTAGTAGCTAGAGAATTTGTGCCCGATGAGGCATGGGTGGCGGAAGGTGAAAATGTTTCAAAGGGCCCCTGACTTCTTGGCCAGGAAGAAATACGGGACATACAAGTAGAGAAGCTGATTGCTCTGTCTTGCCCACTGATGGGCACTTGGCAGGCAGACCTTAGAAGCATCTGAAGCAATCTCACTCTAAAAACCAAAGGGAACGATACAATTTTTTTGCCTGTAGATATTTTTTTCTGACAACTTTACTCTATTAATGTAAAATGTATCTGTCTCAACTCTCAGTACTTGACTAAGTGAATGTCCTGGAATGTTAAGGCGATATTTTGCTATATCTTAACTGGAAGTTGCATTTACCATTTTAATTTCGATCAAATATTTACTAGTTTTCTCTAGAATATAATCAATGATTAAATTTTTGCAAAGCGCCTCTTTCCACTCATCCCGTTAGGAAGACAGTCTCTTTTCATGGACTTCTTAATTTTAATGTCTATTTCATTAGCAGTTAAACATGTATTTGTATTAAATTCTATTGATTTCATTTTGGGAGGATTTAGCTGAACTTTTGGGGGGGGGACATATTTCTTTATGTTTATTGATAAAACATTAACAAATGTCATGAAACAATCCAGCCTGAACATGCTGAAACAAAAAGTGGGATAAATATCCTAAGGAGAAAGGAAAGGAAATCCAGCTTTTCAGAACTTCTAGATGGTCTAGGGGTTGACAACTGAAGGAGGATAGACCAGAAAATGTTCTTATCTTGGGGTAAAACCTGTAAGTATGATTGTTTTTTCAGCCCTAAAACTTTGTCAAGTGTTGCTGCATGAAAAATTCAGAGAGATGCTATGAACGATTTGCCCCAGAGAGACGTACAGAAAACAGGAAAGAGGAGGGACTGGGCGGGGGTGTGAGGGTGAGTCTGAGGGCGTGCCCCAGACGCGTGGTGGGGAACACAAGGGTTCAGGGATGCTTCGGGAATTAAATCGCTCGCTTCCTCTGCGTGCGTGTTGCCATAAATGTAAAACGTTGATACAAATGAACTTATTTACAAAACAGAAACAGACTCACAGACTCTGAAAACAGACTTACGGTTCCCAAAGGGGGGGAACGTCAGGGGTGGGGAGGGATAAATTAGGAGTTTGGGATTAGTATATACACGCTACTATGTATGAAACAGATAGTCAACAAGGGCCTACGGTACAGCACAGGGGGCTCTACTCAGTATTCTGTAATGACCTGTATGGGAAAAGAATCTGAAAAACAAATTTGTACATGGAGAACGGAATCACTATGCTGTGCACCTAAAACCAGCACAACGTTGTAAGTCAACTACACCCCAATAAAATTTTTTTAAAAATTGTTTCTGAAGAAAGGAAAGTGCTTTCTGAGGGGCACTCTGTCTTCACCGGTTCATACAGGCCACACTCGAGTGGACACTAGGCCTTTATCCGCCAGTGACCATCCGGCGGGCCGGCACACGAGCGCGGGGCGACCACGAGGTCTGGGCAGCAGCCTGGGCTCGGGGCTGCGGCGAGTGGCCCTCGTCCTGCCGGAGCCCAGCGCCCAGCGCCCAGCGCAGAGGTGACGGCCGTCACCAGGCCCGGGCGCCCGCGGCCGGAGCAAGTCCG
The DNA here is from genome assembly GCF_949987535.1 of Balaenoptera acutorostrata. Taxonomy (NCBI): domain Eukaryota; kingdom Metazoa; phylum Chordata; class Mammalia; order Artiodactyla; family Balaenopteridae; genus Balaenoptera; species Balaenoptera acutorostrata. The sequence goes on from NC_080083.1 coordinate 62,870,259, forward strand.
AGCCCACAGGGGGCCGCAAGCGCGGGGCGGAAGCCAGTCCCTGGAGGCGGCCGCGGCCAGGGCAGCCGTCCTCGGGCAGAGGCGTCGGAGCCGAGCCTGTGGCGCGGGCGGGGCGGGAGCTGAAGATGAACGCGAGCCCGGCAGGTCGCAGGGGTGACGGAGGAGCCAGGCTGGGGCGCCAGCGGGGCGGAGGCAGGAGCTAGTGGGTCGCAGAGCCCCGTAGGCCTGGGGGAGCCCGGGGGCCGGGGGAGGAAAGCCGGCGCGGGGTGCGCGGGGTGCGCGGGAGGGCGGCGCCCGCGCAGCGCCAGGACACGGGGGCGCCCCCTGCACGAGGTGGGGGCCGAGCCAAGAGGCCGGGAGGCCGGGGGACAGGCCGCCTGCGGCGGCGAGCGAGCAGCGGTAAGGAGGTCAGGGCCGCTACCGGCGCCCGGGAGCGGGTGGACGAGGCCCGGGCACGCCGTGCAGTCTGCACGCGATGAGTTTCAGGCTCCTGCAGGCTACGCCGGGGTTTGTGTGGAAGCCCAGGGCACTTCCAGAAAGGTCTGGAATGCAGTGAGACCGGGGGCGTGCGGGAGGGACAGAACGCTGCTGGCCGTCCACGTCCAGGCGGCAGTGCAGGAGGCCGCGTGCGTCCCCCCACCCCCGAACCAGAAAAGGGGGCCAGAACGGTCCCCGAGGATCGACGGGATTCGAGGGCAAGAGGGACACAGAGGGCCGAGCAGGGGGCCGCCTCCACCGCGCCGGGGGCTGCAGGGGCCGCAGAGCGAGGGCAGGGCTCCGAGGGCTGGGCGACGAGGACGCCGCCAGCAACGCAAGGAGCGGTTTCCGTGAGGGACGGGGAGCGAAGTCAGACTGTAAAGCGAGAGGAAACGACCGGGCGCGGAGCCCAGACAGTGGCCCGAGGGGACGGGGTCGAGAGGGGGTTACTCAGCAGGGCTCCACCTGACCATCCCTCAACTCTCACTGGATCGGGTCTTGAAACTCATGATTGAACAATTACATATACTAGGACTTCGTAAGTGGAAGCACTGTTCTAAATGCTGTTCAAGCAGTAATTCATTTAATTCTCACAGCAATCCCTGTACGTCTTTTGTAACTTACATTTTTTGAAATGAGGCAACTGGGGCCCAGAGAGCCCAGAGAGTAACTTGTTTGAGGTCCCACGGTTTCTAAACGGTGGAGCGGGATTTGAACCCAGGCAGTCTTGGCTCCAGAATCCACGTTATTAAGCCCTGCACGTCTCTGAAATGCAACACAGGCAAGCACATCTAAGAGGATGCTTTGAGCCTCAGAAAAATGAAACAGTGGTAACAAAAAGACGGGGTTTCGGGTAACACTTCACGGTTTGGCAAAGGTTGAGAATATTACTCCAAGAGACCCCAGAGCCTGCCATTTTCAGACCACTGTTAGTGTCCTTCCAAAAATAAAGAAGGCTGCTGTACTGACGCCTTTTGTTCATTCATTGATCATTGGACATCATAGAAATAAAGCCATCTGAACGACATGGATTCTCAAAATGATCGGTTTCCTCTTGGAAAACGAATTCTTCGGTCTTCTCACAAACCAATCGTGGCGTGTCTGCCAAAGATCCACGTCTATGAGGCGGTGAGAGACCGTTATTCACCAACATTTCCCTCCTTTGAAACGCTCTTTAAATTAGGTAACGTGCTTATAAAGTTGCTTTTCAAATCATGACCTCTATTCTAAATTGGCCTTAAACATTTTGATTCCAAGGACAACTAGTGATAACTGTAAAAAATCACATTAAGCAACAAAGCCAACTACAGAAGGAAACATTTCTTCAACAGTCCAAGTAAGCAATGACTTCGCTGAGCCCCAGTCTAAAAGCCAAAGGGAAGTTCTGCTTGAGTCACGAGGAACCGCATAAGATGGTGAGGGAGACGCTTCATCCATTTTGGCGGCTCACATATATTTTAAAGTAAAATACATTTTACTTTATTTCCATTTTCACGTGTGTTTGAATACATGGAGCACGAGGGCAAGACCAAAGACGTGGGAGCCTTGGGTTCGAGGCTTGACGCTGCCAACGGCTACGTGAAAAGGACCGCGCACGTCCCCTCAGCTGGGCTCAGGATTTTTATCTGTGAGATGGGATGAGGATGGGAGAATGGGAGGTTGGGGAGCGAATTCTCTAAGAGTCTTTTCAACTTTAAGATGCTATTAATCCATGAGATATAATGGGACTGCGATTTTAGCTGGTATAAAACGCAAGTTTCACAGGAACCCACTAGATTTAATACTCTGCTCCTTAAACTTTGTTAAGAATAAAGGGAGGTGCTCGCTTCGGCAGCACATATACTAAAATTGGAACGATACAGAGAAGATTAGCATGGCCCCTGCGCAAGGATGACACGCAAATTCGTGAAGCGTTCCATATTAAAAAAAAAAAAAAAAAAAAAAAAAAAAAAAAAAAAAAAGAATAAAGGGAGGATGGATGAGAACAGGAAGACAGTGAACTCGAGTGGAAAACTCAGAAGAAAAGAAATCAGAATAAAAACTCAGCTAGAGAAAAGGTGACTCAGGATCTGATAGACAAGACGGTTATTTGAAATGACCAGCGCTCAGGATCAGTGTTAATGAAAAAGCGTCAGGCCAAGAAGGGAAGGCGGACTTGTCAGCAAGGCTGAGACAGGGCCGCAGCAAATCTGCTCACGCGGAGGAAGACCCGCTCTCCAGGCTGGGAGGGACTGCAGGTCAGGTGTACACCTCTGGCCTCTCCGGTTCAGCGTAACTACCTCGTAGTTCATCCTAGCTGCACGTTGTGTTCAAGGAAGAAGCCGTGCCTGGTCAGATGGAGAACACGAACCACCTTGTGAGGTTCATCCTGAACTTGCTCCACATTCTAACAGGAGTCCAGACCGTTTCTGCATCCTTCCCCTGGGAGACATGAACTTACAACAAGGTGCTGTTTACTGAGTACACCAAAGAAAAAGTCAGGTCAGACTCAGACTCTGTAAACAAGGATCTGCAGATATGATTTAAAAATAAAAGGAGGGACTTCCCTGGTGGCTCAGTGGTTGGGAGTCCGCCTGCCCATGCAGGGTTCGAGCGCTGGTCCGGGAAGACCCCACGTGCCACGGAGCAACTAAGCCCGTGCGCCACAACTACTGAGCCTGCGCTCTAGAGCCCGCGAGCCACAACTACTGAGCCCGTGTGCTGCAACTACTGAGCCTGTGCTCTAGAGCCCGCGAGCCACAACTACTGAGCCTGCGCTCTAGAGCCCGCGAGCCACAACTACTGAGCCTGTGTGCCACAACTACTGAGCCTGCCCGCCTAGAGCCTGTGCTCCGCAACAGGAGAGGCCACCGCAATGAGAAGCCCGCGCACTGCAACGAAGAGTAGCCCCCACTCGCCCCAACTAGAGAAAGCCCGCGCGCAGCAATGAAGACGCAACGCAGCCAAAAAACTAAATAAAAACTAAAAAATAAAATAAAATAAAAGGAAACTAGATAAGCCAGCTTGGAAGATAGAAAAGTAAGTAAATATATCTCTCTGAGGAATACCGATATTCCTAACCAATATTCCAAATATTGCTAACATTTGAAATAGTTGGCTTTTTAAGCAACAATGAAATACTACTGACAAAAACAATTCACTGCAGGAGAACCAGCAGTCCAGCTGAGATCTGGTCTGAGCTTGATAGGAAGACAAGTTCACTGGGAAGAACTTGAGAAGGACCTGGTTCCCTGGATGAGGAAATGCAGGCTAGCATCGCTTTTGAACTTGGAATGAATCTGCCCCAAGGAATGGCAAGAATATAAGATGGAAAAAGAGCAATTGGGAAGAAAAGAAAAAGTAATGCTTGTTTCTAAGAATGCTGCTGCTTTGTTTTATGAACTAGTCTATTTGTTTTGGCTGCAACTAAACTCAAGAATGTTCTCTGCATATTTTACAGTGTAGTTTATACACATCAAAGGAACAATCTCTCCTTTCATCATTATTTACACATAAAAATAATGCAATTTGTGGTGCATGTAAGATGTTACTTCTTAAAAACCTCTCGAGTCTAATTTATTAATTGCTTGAGATTTAAAGTTAAACAAGGGTGAGATGCAAATCATATGTTACTCTGAAATATTTTACCACCAAATCTTGGTTTATTAATGAGATGTTGAGCAGCCATATGAATATTTATTTAGGTGGTTAGAGGGCTTTCTGAAGGATCCTGGAGCAAGTGACAGAAACATAAAAGCAAAAGGGTCTTGCCGCTCAAAAAAAATGGGGGCTGTGTCTTTGTTTTTAATTCTACTCTTTCCTCTGTGCTTCCAACATTAAAGCATTCCTGTAACCCACCAACCACCCCAGATCTCTTCGCTCCAAATCTCTAGTTTCAGCTGCTACTACTGCTGCTATGATAGCAAAAGACTCCTATTGACATCCCTGGAAATGACATTTTGGTCTTTTTTGATGGCATGACAGCATCACATGAATTTTTTCCAATTATATGCATTTGGAAAATATAATCTATGTATAAAACCTAGGTTTATCTTCATTAATTTATTGATTTGATTTAGTTCCTTAAAAAGTCTGTGTAAAGCTATGAGTTAACTCTATGTTTTATTTCTTTAGTGCAACAAATCCCATAAAAATAACACTATATAAATGTAAAGCAAAATAAGCAAGGCCTGTCTTAAAATTTTCCCATGATTTACAAGGCATATTTATGCAGAATCAGTTTTGATAATACAACTGTGTATTCATAGCTTCACTTTTTTCTAAGAATGTATAACTGTTGGAAAATATATGTATATGTAGCTATGCACGTATACGCATTCTATCTTTTCTTGAAAAGTATATATACACACACATACACAAATACACACACATACACATATATGCACACATTCCATTTCCTTTTTTAAAAGGGCACCTGTATCTCAGCCTGTACATGTCAGTGTAGGATCACGTAAACCACAGTCACAAATACATATGAATCACTCCCCCTCTTCCACGGTGGCCCAACCTTGAAGCTGCTGGGCCCACCCCTGAAGACACCACCAGCTCTACTCCTCAGGCCCCTAAATTACCGTCTATGTCCCCCCTCCCCAGTTCCTGCTCTAGATGCTAAGTCCTTCCTCATCCTTCAAGTGAGATGAGCTCATCTAATTGTCGGGAAGAAAGTCTCTGATGAAACAATTTCACATTACAGCATGAACTTCTTCAAGTGGTTGAATGTGTTAACACATCAAGGATCTCTGCATCTTCAGAGAGGAGTTTGCTAACCCAAAGCCTTAGGTATTTGATTGCAGACTGTGTGTGTGTGTGTGTGTGTGTGTGTGTGTGTGTGTATGTGTGTGTGTGTGTGTGTGTGTACCTCTACTTCTTTTAACTGCAGGGTTGGTGCTGATGTGCTTAAAGCTGCCTTAAAATACAATAATAGCCATAAAATTTAGCATAGAATAATTCGAGATTATATTCTTTAAGTCAACTAAGTCTTTATTTTTGGGTGCCCAGTACTGTGGGTGCTATGCAGAAACCAGAAACAAGAAGAGGATCACTAAGCATTAATGACAGAACCTCATGACAGTATAAGGTTCCCCAGGGACCGGGGCAGTCAGAAAAACTTCCCAGAGGAGGCAGGGAGGACCCTGAGATGGCCTTGGCGACCTCAACGAGGCTGAGGACAGACGAAGAGGCTGCCGCGAGCACGAGTGAAGGCGGGACGCGGCACCGCCGTGAACGTGAGGACAGCGAGAAGTCCAGCTTGGCTAGAACAGAACGTACATGCTGAGGAATACTGAGAAACCTGGATGGGCTTTGAAAGCCGGGCACAGGAGATTGACCTTGTCATTAAAAGAGATCCTTTAAATTCAGTTTAGTAATATGACATTGTAAGAAATGAAAACATCATCAAAAGACATAAAATGAAAAATAAAAAGTCCTATTGCTCTAAAATAACCAGTTACCCATTTCTGAGATGCATTCAGGCAACTTTAAATGTACATAGCATTCTGCATTCTTTTCACTTACTAATGTCGGCAATCTTGTCTCACTTTCACAGAGAGGTCTACTTCATTCTTTTAAAATGGCCTCATACTATTTCATTGCTTGCATGTACCATAATTTATTTTTCCCTAGCTTCTTGCTCAAATAGTGCTACAAAGATATTGTAGAGCCTGGCAACTATATCCACGGGACACATTCCTATGAGTGGAACCAAAGGTTCAAAGGTTATGTGCACTTGAAATGGCAGTACATTCCCCCACATTGACCTCCAAAGAGGCTGCACTGATTTAAACTTCCAGTAACGCTGCTGCATCACTGGCTTTTTTTTTTTTCCTTTATTTATTTATTTTTATTTATTTATTTATGACTGTGTTGGGTCTCTTAGTTTTCGTGTGAGGGCTTTCTCTAGTTGCGGCAAGTGGGGGCCACTCTTCATCGCGGTGCAGGGGCCGCTCTTCATCGCGGTGCACGGGCCTTTCACTATCGCGGCCCCTCCCGTTGTGGGGCACAGGCTCCAGACGCGCAGGCTCAGTAGTTGTGGCTCACGGGCCCAGTTGCTCCGTGGCATGTGGGATCCTCCCAGACCAGGGCTCGAACCCGTGTCCCCTGCATTGGCAGGCAGATTCTCAGCCACTGCGCCACCAGGGAAGCCCCCACTGGCTATTTTTTCAGGTTCAAAATTTATGCCCATCAAGTGGCAGCCAGGCCCTTCAAAACTCTGCAGTTTCGATTTACATTTTTAACTTAGGAATGAGAATAAGCACATCTTCCCATATTTACTGGATATTACTTTCTGTCTGTGAGTTCTGTGTTCATATCCTTTGCTCTTTTGGTCCACTGGCTGGTTAGTATTTTCGTATTGATTTCTAAGCACTCTTTGTAAGGCAGGGAAATCAGTGATTTAAGATTTCTCTGGCAGAGTTCTTCATGCTGGACCGGAGCTGAGAGCTTTTGGCAGGGACACCAGCTGAGGGAGACTGTTTTAAATCAATCGCAAGTTGAGAAGGGCTCTGAACAGGGTCCTATCAGAAGAATAAGAAATACATTTTAGGACTCTGGTGATACACTTGAGATAAACGGGGATGAAGGAAAGAAAGGACAAAGACGAACCCAGAGTTTCTAACAGGAAACAGAAAGACTGGGGGTAACCCTGATAGACTGGAAAGAAGAGCCAATTTGTAAGGGAAGATGCTAATTTCATGTTGCAATTACTGAGTGTGAAATAGTGGTGCCTTCTCTAAAAGAAGACGATTTACAGGCAGTGGGAGATACGCGGCCCAACCAGGAATCAGGCAAGGGTTCTGGGAAGCATCTCTATAGAAGTGACAGCTCAAGTCACAGGGGAGATGAGCTCACTGTGCAGGGAAAAGGAGAAGCAAAGCCCAGGACACGGGCTTGAGGACACCCACGAGGAGGGAGAGAGACCAGCAGAGGAGACAGGCCAAGAGAAGAGTGCGTTTCTAGAGCAGGGGTGAGCAAACAGTGGCCAGTGGGCCATATCTGCCACCTGGCCTGTCTTCCTAAATAAAGTTTTATTGGGACATAGCCTCGCCCACTTGTTGACCGACTGTCTAAGGCTGCTTTCACACCACAACAGCAAGAGCTGGGTAATTGTGACAGGGACCGTATGGCCCCCAAAACCTAGAATATTTACTATCCAGCCCTTTTACAGAAAAAGTTTTCCAAGCCTTGCTCTAGAAGGAAAGTTGTTGGTCAATTCGGTCAAATGCCGCATGGAGTTGGAGGATGATTAGAAGTGGGAAAACACCGCCCAATTTAGACAAGAGTTAGCAGGCTACTTCAAAGACTGTGGCATTGGGATTAGAAAAGGGGCTTTAAAGGGACATTTGGTAGAGCTGACTCATACGCATCAGAAAAAGCAGAGCACGAGGTTGGCGGGTAGCTAGAGAGCGTACCAGGAAGGGTGGTGAAATGCCGTCCATCCAGCCATCTGTCCTTACACCCCTTGTACTGCGAAGGCAGACGGTCCTCATGACCAGGGGGACCAGAGCTGGAAGGGAGCTTCATCAGGAAAGCGGGGGGAGGGGACCATGGGCAGCTGAAGGCTGGTGAATGTTTAATAACGCTGGGAAAAGCTGGCTCTCAAGAAGCATGTGCAGCAGTGTGCCCCGATTTCCACGGTGCACGTGCTCGAGCTGGCAGCACTCCTGACAACGTACCAGTCGGCTCCTTCAAGCCAGCATACCAACTGGCTGATGCTGTCACCAGCGCTGAGGCTGGGGGATGGAGCCTAGGAAGACAGGAGCAGGGAGTGGAATCCTTTCCCAGGAAACCCTGGGAAGCAAGGGGTAGTGTGGTAGCTGGAAGGAAAAGGCACGCACTTCAGTACTGGGAAGTGGTGACAGAGAGGCTGGCTGAGTCACCAGGCACTGAACAGAAGCTCAGCTTCTGCCAGAGTGAAGCAGCCATTTGTGGTGAGACATTGCCAAATTTTAAAAATAAAATTAGCTTAATATATTAAAATCATTATCAAGTCTTCTAATAATTAGGATCCTATATAACCCAGCATTTCTGAATATACACCTGTATGTATATATACAATTACCTGTCATTTTAGTTGTTGCTGCCTACATAATGATGAAATTATATATTTCAGTCCATCATACTGACATTGAAATAGCTTCTGATACAGTTCGGAATTATTAAAGATGAAAATATTTCCAAATAGTTATTTGTTAATTTTTTATACATTAAAAAACCTGAATGATACATCTATATTCCAATGTCTGATTAGCCACAGCAATTCGTATTTTGGACGGGGCAGTAACTGAATTAACCGTGTAGAGTCGCTTAACGACTCCGCTCTTGCAGAGGGTACCGTCCACGCCGCCAGGGCGGGGAAGAACCCGTCTCACCTGGGCTCCTGCAGTCACTCACGGTCAGTCACACGCTCAGCCAGCCAGCCCTACTTGATTCCTTAGTACACACAGGCAGGGTCCCAGGGGCTAAAAACATTTTTCATAGTGCTTGAAGGTTTTTTCCCACTGAACAAATAATCTTCAACTAGTCTTTAAATACAACAAAAGTCTGCCAGAGAGCAGACCTGGAGGAAAGGCGGGGGTCGAGCGCTTGGGGGGACCGTGCATGTCCTCTCTGCTCACGCACTGCCATCGCGCCTCCTTGCTCCAGCAGCAGGGCCATAGTTCACTGCCTCACTGTATCCAAGCTCGTCTTCTGCAGTACCCTTCCTGGACAATGGCCCTCATGCTTTATGCTGCCGTGACTGAATGGCTGTCTTCCTTTCTGAGTGAGCAGGCAAGCCTTCTTGGGTGGGATGGGAAATACACCTCTCTTCTTAGCGTTATTCATTCCGATTCTGCGCCCTCCACGCCCTTAGGACGTGCAGGCAGGGGAGACGACAATTAAATAACGAGCGAGCGGGTCCCAAACAAAGCCATGTGATGCTAGGCACTGAGCTTTCTCTGTTTCCCAACGCTCCTGAAACCCTGCAATGAGGTCTGTAATTTTATTCTTTGAGAAATGGATTCCTGTAAGCTTTTAGCACAGTGAGAATTGCCCAATCTTATGAAATGTTCTTTTTTCCCTCCCTCAAGCCCTTCGGGTAACACAGACCAGATTTCTAGATGTTCTACTGGCAGCCGACCTTTTCTCGTGAACTCTAGTCAGTGGCCAAGGGAGAGGAGCGTCCGTGCTTTAGAATCTCTTTTCTGGGCCTGCAAGCAAAAATTTGATGACATTTCTCCTTGATATGAAATCTCTGCTCGGACATCTGGCTTCACAGTGAGGAACTTTCAATACACCAGCTTCAAAGAAAGGGCTTAGCCGTGGTAGGGCATGATGCCAGAGGAATGTTCCCCGGTCTTTCCATACAACTATTTCTATCAGTTTCCCCCCCATGAACTTCTGTGAGTTCAGCAGAGAGCGCTCACTGCCGAGCAGATGACTTGGCTTTGGGGTACAGCCTGGTGGGACCTCCCCCTGGAGTGCTGGAGTACAGAAATTATGTGTAAACAAGGTGTAGGGTATTTTATTAGGATCTGCCTATTGGGCAAAACATGTTACTGTTACCACAAATCTAGTTATTTTTGCATATCTGCTATAGCATCACAAAACATTTACAAGCTTGCTGCCATCAATTAAATGAGAATAAAGTGACATGATTAGTTTCCAGAGCCTTGATTTATGTGGTAACATCATTCAGTTACTCATCATTCAGTATATTTCTAGAACTTCCACTAAGCCATGAACTTCAATAAGTGTTTGCTCTCAAGAGGCTTAGAGTCTACTTGGTGATAAAGAGAAGGAATCAAGTACAGGTCACAGTCTCCTCTTTGCCCCCAAACCCTCTTCAAACCATGAATGGTTTTTGAAAGGCTGCGGTTAACTTGTGCAGCAACAAAACCTGACTGACGCTGTGAGGGTGTTCAGAGTTCCTATCTGTCCCGTTTGGGGGATTCATATGCATCACTCTGCACACGAGTCTGGGTGCAGCGTGTTGTCCCAGACCCACCTGGAGATAAAGACAAGCAGTACACCACCTCCCTAGACCTGCAGATGCTGATTTGCAAAACACATTCTAGGTTTTGGATAAGGGGTTGGGGACCACCATTACAGTACAGCGAAAACTTCACTAGAGGAAGGGGCAAGGCTGGCATGGGCTTCTCACTCAGACTCCTCACAGAAAGATGACATTGAAACCTTAAGAGAAAGGACTCTACACGGAGCTCGTGTGATCACAGAGAGCGTGAAGGTTGAGGGCTGGCTGTTGATACAGTGGAGAGAAGGGCCACATCTAGACAAGTGGTTCTCAAAATTATGGGTTTCTGGACCCCTTTACACTCTTAAAAAATCAAGAACCCCAAAGAGGTTTTGTTTATGTGGGTTATATCTACTGATATTCCCTATATTAGAAATTAAAATTAACTATTAAAACATTTATTAATTCATTTAAAAACACCAGTAATAAACCCATTATGTATGAACCTAAACATATATTTTTTAAAATAAAAGTAACTCTTTTTCCAAAGCAAGAAAAAACTAGTGAGGAGTGAGGCTATGGTTTTTACTTTTGCAAATCTCAACGCCTGGCTCAGCAGAAGGAGCTAGGTTCTCATCTCTGCTTCTGCATTCAGTCTCTTACGAGATGTTGCTTTGGCTGAAGTATAGGAAGACAATCTAGTCTCACACGGGTAAGCGGTTGAAAAGGGAGGGGTAGTTTAGTAACCTTTCAGATGACTGTGGGTATTCCTTGTGACTACATCAAAAATTGACAAGCGGTAGTTTCTTAAAAATGTTAGCTGCCATGCGGAATCTGAAACTCTATCAGTAAACTTTGTGTACTGTTAACATTAAAATCCACTGGTCCACTTTGTTTTTTGAATGGGTCTTTCACCTATGCGTGATTTTGTAACAACAGTGATTTGGAAAACACTGGTTCAGAGAGTTATAAACATCTTCCAAATGTTGATACACTTCATTAATTCTTTCCTGTTTCTTCCCGTGCACATCATTAGTAATACCACTGATCTTGTCGGAAAAGTCTTCAAGTACTGGGAAGCTGTCAAGCTTGCAGTGATGGTATAAGTTTTCCAAGTTCCTAATTTTTGCTTGAAAGCTCAAATTTTATCATTAGCAACAATATAGGCAGTTGCTGTCCTTGAAGTGTCAGACTCACTTCCTTCATTTTCAAGAAAACCTCTGCCAGGTAGTCAGAACAGAATATGCGTAGTTTGCCTGTCAATCGTTCTTTCCAAGTGACTAGAGTTCAGCTCACACTCAAACAAATGCAGAGCTGCTTCTCCTCAAAAAAACCATCCTACTTCAGTATGCAGCAGGAGTGCTTTATGTGTACTTCCTATTAATGTTAGAAGATGTGTTCTCAGGGATTGAGATTTAATAAAATTAATACTCTTTATTTCAGTTTTTTTTTAAAGCACAAGTATGTGGTGGTGAAGAAAACGACTACATACAGTAGTTTTTTCTTGCTTTGGAAAAAGAGTTACTTTTATTTTAAAAATATATGTTTAGGTTCATACAGTTCAGTGTCAATGCCATGTCTCATGATGAAACACCAGCAGTTTTATCCTCCACTGCGTTTATACCATCAGTGCAAATGTGAACACAGTGAAAAAGGCATCTGATGTCTTTGTCCTATTATGAAAGTAATTTTGACCTTGCGGAGCCCCTGAAAAGATCTTAGGGGCCCACAGGGGTCAGGGGTCTGAGGACAACACCTTGAGAACCACTGGTTTTGGTGGTGAAGTGTTTCATATGCCATGCTACAAGGGTAGACTTCATCCCGTAGGCAATGGAAAGCCACCGACGGATTTTAAGAAGCAAACCACATACTCATATTTGTGTTTTCGACAGGTCCTTTTATGCGACTTCCCTGGTGGTCCAGTGGGAAGGAATCCATCTTCCAACGCAGGGGACGCGGGTTAGATCCCTGGTCAGGGAACTAAGATCCCACATGCCGTGGGGCAACTAAGCCCGTGTGCCACAACTACTGAGCTCGCGCGCCTCAACAAGAGAGCCTGCATGCTGCAAACTACAGAGCCCATGCGCCCTGGAGCCCACGCACCACAACTAGAGAGAAGCTTGCATGCCACAACTAGAGAGAAGCTTGCACGCCACAACTAGAGAGAAGCCCACACACCACGACTAAGAGCCCGCGTGCCGCAACTAAGAGCCCATGTGCCACAGCTAAGACCTGATGCAGCAAAAAAATAAAAAAATAAATAAAAAAAAAGAAAGGTCACTTTATCAACAGTTTGAGGGACAGATTTGAGAGGGGCAAGCTATTGGCAGTGATTCTACAAAAAAGGGATTGTAACAGGCAAAGTCAAAGATGTGACGGTCTAAGAAGGTAGGAGCTAGCGATTGGGGGATGGGGTGTGCATTTGGAAATATGCAGACGTTATTCTAGGAACTGACCTTGGGGAGGGAAGGGAGGCAAAGAATTCATTCAAGGGGGCTTCCAGAATCTGACTTGAGTGAATGATGGTGGTACTTTAATTCTTATAATCAGTACAAGAAGAACAGGTTGGGGTGAGAGAAGAGTGGGAGGAAGATAAAGTCAGTTTATGGTGTATCTACTTTGAACAGCCTGAGGGTCATCCAAGTGAAACTGTGCAATAATACTTAAAAATGTGGATTGACCACCTGCCAATGCAGGGGACACAGGTTCCCTGGTCTGGGAAGATCCCACATGCCGCAGAGCAACTAAGCCCACGCGCTACAACTACTGAGCCTGTGCTCTAGAGCCCGTGAGCCACAACTACTGAGCCCATGTGCCACAACTACTGAAGCTTGTGTGCCTAGAGCCCGTGCTCTGCAACAAGAGAAGCCACTGCAATGAGAAACCCGGGCACCACAACGAAGAGTAGCCCCCGCTCACTGCAACTAGAGAAAGCCCGCGTGCAGCAATGAAGACCCAATGCAGCCATAAATAAATAAATAAATAAATAAAAATAAAATAAAATTTCCATCCTGTTAAAAAAAAAATGTGGATTGAGAGCTCAGAAAAAGTCTGGGTGGAGGTGGAGATTCAAAATTCATTTGCATGGAAGTTTGCATGAGGGGCTGGGATTGTCCAGGGACAGCAGATACAAAGAAAACAGAAGAGGCTTTGCTTAACACCAATATTTGAGTGTCAAAAAGAGGAAGAGGAGACGGGGGATGGGAGAAATGGTTTCAGGATGGTTGATGAACTGGGAAAGCAGTGCCATGGAGCTAAGGCAGTTTTTAGAGCCTGTTTATGTGGCAGATTAAGTCACTGTTCATAGATGCTCATGGTCCCAGACTAGAGAGAGTGTATGATTTCCCTGCCCCACTGATGTGGATGGAAATGAAGCTGAGGCTGCAGGGACATTTTTCCTGCTCATTTTTTGCCCTCCTGTAACCCACCCTGAGGACACCCAGGCAGCTACTAGTCCAAGGAGACTGTACAGACGAGTAGCGTAGGCCTGAGCCCAATCTAAAGCCTGGAGTCAAAGCACACTAATGGTCCATAGATATGTTTTAAGAAAAACAAATATTTGTTATGACAAGTCACTGAACTTGGGGGATTGTTTGTTACACAGCATTGTGGCAAGTGCTGACTAACACAGGTTCCTCGTTAAATGTTACTAAGGAGTCAAATAGGCTTCTAAGATCACACAGGAGACTGAATTTCCCTCTCCCAACACCAAATGAAGTGAGTAAATACGAGTAAAAATGAGCAGAAAAGCACTAAGGCACTGAGATAGGGTAGTAAGGTGGACATAATAGGAAAAACCCCTCAAGGGCTTGTGGTGAAGGAAACAAACATGACTCTGGAGACACTACAGCGTTTCAGTGACTTGACTTCAGAATCTGCCCTTGTCCCCAAATTGTTACTTTGTTAGGGTTAACAAAGGCCCAGGACCTCCCACTAATACCACCAACTTTGAAGACAAGGACACTGTGTGGGTAGCCTCAGCTTTCTCCTCTTCTGGCTGTGGGATGGGTGGGAAAACAGGTAGAAGTCAGGGCTGTCTACCTCTGAGGAAAGTGAAGGTGTCCAGCCTTCAGGAAGACACACCAAGTTGGGATAATTCAACCCCCAATGGATTCTATGATGCCCCCCCCCGCCCCCCATTAAGGTAGTGCGAACTCAGCAACTGAACAGTCAGCCCAACCAGACTGCAGGCACGCCTCTACTCCAGCTCGCCCTCCCCTTCCCTCGGGTTCCAGAAAATGCAGAGACACTACAAATGAGTGTTACTGATGCAGGGGAGATGAGCTGTGTTTCAGAAACATTTGATATGGGCCGTTGAACGTTTAGAGGGGTCCTGGTTAACTGCTGAATGTATCCTGGTTAATCTATTAAACTTAACAGATAAAGAAAGACTGCTCCAGGAATCCCCCAGAAAATGCAAATCATTGACGTGGGGGAAAGCTCAAACCTTGCCCAGCCTTCTCCATAGCAATGTTAACTGCTAGATGAGCAACATGTAAGTTCTCAGGGGAAAAAATGAAAACAAGTATATTATGCCATCTAACATGTCATTCAAACATAAAGGTCATCGGCAGACATTCTTAAACATGGAAAAACTCAGGGAAGGTAGTACCGTGAATCCTGAAGGAACTACTTGACCATGAAATCCAGCCAATTAAGAACCACATCAAAGTAAAAACTTCGGGAATGGAAGTGCAAAAGGCTGGGGTATAAAAGGCCTAGTGGTAAGCACCATGCCCTTTAAAGATAGCATGGGTATTAAACTAAGGGTTATGGTTAAAGACAAATTGTGAATATCGTAAACCCAGACGCTGTAAAGATACAACACAACCCCAGGCAGGAGGTGGTGAGGAGGGGTAATGGGAGCAACTGTGAGTATTCTAATCTACTCAGCTTTCAGCCCCAAATCAAATTCTGCCCAAAAGTTTAACAATTCCTCCTGTTTTAGTCTAGCTTCTTTCATCAGCTGAATTTAAGTAAAATTAACTTGAGATTTTTCTAAAACTAAAAAAATACCGAATCTAGAGTATTAACCCATTCTGTACGTCTCTCTGGCTTTCCTTCTCTTTTCTCCTCATATGTAGTCGGATATCTGAAATGATGTTCATCTTAATGCCAAGATGGCTATTTCTGGGTGATGAAACCCGTGGTGACTTTAAATATTTTTACCTTTCTGGCTCCCTGCATTTTGAATTATTTACGAGTATATCCCATTATCCATTTTTTTACAAAAATAGAGTAGATTTTCTTAAAAAATATGTCCTGATGTTAATGACCAATGTTGATTCTGGGTGGTAGGGATACAGACACAGGTTTTCCCTGTACTATTCTGTGCAGGTGATGGGCAAGGGGAGAAGGAGCTGGACGCTGAGCACAGACCACTGCTGGGATCTACGTGGCCTCCCAACCTCTTCCCCTCCCCCCTCTGAGAGGTGGCCACCATCTCCCCTCCCCCTGGTTCGGGGCTGGGACCTGGCTTGACCAATAGAATGCGGTGGAAGTGCCACCGTGAGTCTCCTACGGTAGCCGTAAGGGAAGCGCAGGTCTGCCTTCACCTACTTGAACCCCCCTCTTAGACAGCAGCTTCCACGTACAAGGTCTGACTGCCCAGAGAACGAGGCGACGTGGGGGGTCTGGACCCACCCTGGATGCCGCGGCCCCAGCCAAGCCTCCGGGAGAACGTATGCTGACGAGGCCGCCAAGCCCCAGTGCCAAATATGGAGCAGAAGGCCCACCCCGCCCGACCCCGCCCACATCTCTGGTCCAAAGGATCGTGGGCACGTAACACAGCTGCGGCTTTAAACTACCAAGTTTTGGGGTGGCTTGTTCTACAGTAGAGATAGCTCTTTTTAGAAGCTTGAGTCTGAATGTGAGGAGTGGACTAAAGCAGTAAATAAGTGATGAAGATTTTTTGCTCTCGAGATGGGGTGTACGACGGCATGAAAGATCTGCTCGTGTGACTGCACTTCTGTTGCTCTACCTCCTTCTGCACTCCAGGAATTCCATTCTGCGAGAGGCCTCGCTTCTTAGCCACAAGTCTCGGCTGCATGACTGCCTTATGACCACTGGGTTCCTCTGGGCTAAGGTGCTTCCTTTTTTACCAAACACTTTTTATTGTCTCTTATTGTAAAATTGTTGTTATAACTTAAAGTATAGAGCTAAGATAAAAGAAGAAAATTACCACAAATTCCACCACTCAGAGATAACCACTAGTAAAATTTTGATATGTAATTCCAGTCTTTTTTTCTCTTTATATGCACTTTTTTTGGGCAAAGATGACCTCATATGTACCTACTGTTTTGTAAACTGCATTTTCATTGACAACTATCTTGCGAACATCTTCAAGATCCTTAAATATCCTTCTCCAACATTGCTTTCAATATTGCTTAGTTTTCAGCTGATGTGCTACGGTGGAAAAGGAAGTATAGCAAGGAGACCAAAAATGCCGGAGCTGTGGACGCCTTTCACATGACGGGAAATCAACGAACAGTTAAGAGATAAATGAGTGAGTGCGAGAATGAGCATCTTTCTGGCTAGCTAAAGCTCAGGGCGAGTCTTTAACTGCCACGTAGGGCAAATTCTGGAAATGGGTCAAAGCCTAGGCACGTCTCTCGGGCAATGTAATAATGGTAGGTATTGCCAAATTATTCTCCAGAACTGTTTTATCGTGTTACACTACCCCAGACTGGTGGCCCTTTAATTGGGTTTCAGCGGCCTCCTCGATACCTCCGTTTTCTCTGAGGACTGACTTTAATGAAAGGCCTCCTTACCCACGGGAACACTCTGAGGCCCTGGCCGAGCGAGCGCTGGGCCTTCTGTGCACTCTGTTCTCCTCCCAGAAAGTGGGGTGAGGCACACTTCATAGTGAGCACGCACACTGTTCTTATAGTGAATATTTAAACACAGTAAGACGTAATACTACAAAGTATGAGGTCCATACGAGCTTACTTGAATGTACATGCAGGCAAATGTACTTGGTCTCAGAAAACCAAATACAAGCCTCGTGGTGACTCTGTCTCTCTCTGAGTATCTCTATCCCTCCATGTATCTGCATGTACAAAACACTCAAACACAATTAGAATGTCCAGATCAAACAACTGTTGCAAAAGTGCTGTCATCATTCAGGCAGACAGGGAATCAGAGTGACGACACCCTGACTTGGTTACGCACTTGGTCACTGATTCACTTTCACAGACAATGTAGATGCAGGGGTCTGGTGTAATGGTTAATAGCTGAGGCTGTCAGGTCAGAAGACCGTGACTTGAACCTGGCTCTGACAGTTATCTGGCCTTCTGATCTCTGGCTGGTTACTTCACCCCAGAGCCTCAGTTTTTCCATCTGTAAGATGGGGATGATAGAAACACTCTTCCTCGTAAAGATTACTCATAAAGCTTAAATGAGACAATGAAACGTGAGGTGAATGAAAATGTTTGGTAAAGAGCCTGGTACATACTACTTGTTGAAGAAATATCAGCTATTATTCCTATTATTTTTTGTGACATAGCCTAAAAAAAAAACGTGCAAGGCAACAAGTCCTAATACATTAACTATTTGATATAGGTTAGTAAAAGAAAAAGTCATTCACTTTATCCATAATCTACATGAGTGAATCAAAACTCAACTATGTCTTATCTACATTGTGATTTTAATTATTTTCAGGTACCTATGTTGGTCATTATATGTCATAAATATAATATAAATATATATATGTACATATATATATACTGCCATCTTTTAACTTCAACTTCAGTCTTTATGATTTGACAGTCTGTTGGAAATTAGGGTCAGAATGTTTTTCCCTTTTAACAGGTGAATGGATTAAAACTGCAAAAAAATTAATTAAAAATAGGCAGTTATACTAATTACATTTCTTTCAAGATGTTTTAATCTTTAAGAAACAGTACTGGAAACTCTGTTGTTATGAAGTAAATGAATGTTCCCCTTTGGCATATATTAGGGTTCAATTACTTATTTAAAATGTGGAAATTACCTACCACTTGGTATTTGGGTATCAAGTGGAAAAGAAACTCACTTAAAATGAAATTTTTATATAGCAAAAGAATTTAAATAAAGTTGTCAGCTCAGTTCATGCAAAGCTAAACAGTTCTACAGATCAATGAGTACTTCCTCTGCATCTATAAATGAAGAGTTTCAAAGATTTGTTAAAATTACCAGGATACGAAAAAGAAACATCTGTTTTTGTCTCATCACACGTAGGGGGAGAAGACGCTCACAGATGGAAAAATACAGGGAAAATCTCATTAACAACAAAACAAGTCCTCACTTCTAAAGTGAGGAGGCTGGATATACTGGCCTCTAAGGTTCGGTCCATGTCTTAAGGTTTCTCTTCTATTCAGTGCTGTCCAGGCTTAAAGGGTATATACAACAAAGCAACTGACATTAACACTGACTTCTCCCTAAGTTACTCAGATTGCCTACAATAGGCTACAGAAAAGAAAGATGGAGGGATTAGGCAGAAAAAGGCAGTGACCCAAATGTCTCTTTTATTTTTCTTTGCTTTGTATGATTACATACTTCAAGCATTGTTATAACAAAGTAAAATCACTGAAAAATAATCTTTTACTGGGAATTCTTTAAAAAATGTTTTGTTCTCTTTTAAATCTTATTTATAAAGGTTTCCAGATGCTTATCCTCACAGATTAAACACAGCATGATGTAGACACTTACAAAAATATTCACTGCTATGAAGCCAAGAAGAAACTACTTTGAGATCTAACTGCCTATCACCTAAAGAATCAGGGTCCAGGGGATTTTCTGTTGCTATTAAAGGTGTGATCCTCTGAAGCCATTTGGAAACAACCTAGGTTCTCAGCAGCAACACAGTACGGTGTCAAAGCACATCAGATGGTTGGCATTCCAAACCTCAAACAGGTTCTTTCTCATTATGCGAATCCATAATGAAAGGATGTGGGCAGAGAATAGAATGTAAACTGGAAGCTGACTTCTGAATTTATTAGCCAGCAGTACTGGGCTAAAACAGTCATTCTAATTTCAAGAGACAGCTCCAAAGTGGTTCTCAAGAGAAAGGACAGGGTATTTTTCAAATATGTGTTCAATGTGAATGGACTGAGCTTGCCCAAAATGACTTTTTCCTCTGGCATGTGATCTTTTAGAGGGCAGGCGGCCTGAGTCACTGGCTACATCAAAGGTAGAGTCCAGTGGATGGATTACTGCAGGCTGTGTGAGCGAGCCAGACACCTGCATTCATCCGCCCTCCTTCTAATTACATTAAAGCAGCTGGTACCACTGGTTACTGGGGTCTCCAGATTACCTTGATTGCTCGGTCATTATCTCTAATCAGCTGCTTCTTCTCATCTTCAAACTTCTGTACAACGTCCTGGAACTGCCTTTCTGCAGCGAACCGCTGCTGGCTGCTCTCCTCTTTCAGAGAGGAGATGGTCGTCTGAAGCTCTGCTATGATCTAAAATGAAAACAGCATGCTGTAGCTTCAAATTCTTCAGTGAGAGGCCTCTATTTTATATGTATTTATGCTTCACAAAAGAATGGATTTGGCAAAACTCTAGTCCACAAACTAAATATTTTCAATTAATGTATCACACACACTAACGCATGAAATTCCACACAATAAAAGACTATAATAAAACTGTGAATGGTGAACAACTGCTGAACCAAATATACTTGGAAGCCGTTCCCACTATAACATTCCACAATGTTTACTCATCAGAGGAAAGAACATCTGTGATCTCAAAAATATGAAATGTGTCAGGATTTATTTTACTGAGAAACATACTCGTTAGAGTGAAAAAAAACTATTTTGCCTTTCATAATACTTTGAACTCTAATAACCAAAGAAAATCATGAACAGAGTTCATGGTTCATAGTTACCTAATACTACACAATGATTTTTGAGTGTTTACTAACGCTTGTGTACTGTGCTAAGCACTTCAGTTCCTGTGTCAGTCACTACTGTGTGACAAGCACCGCCATTGCCCATCTTTTATAAATGGAGAGACAGAGGCAGAGCAAGAGGTCAACCTGTGACGTTGCTGAAGATGCCATGCGACCAGGAGACAGGCAGGATTTGA
Organism: Balaenoptera acutorostrata; assembly: GCF_949987535.1. Lineage (NCBI taxonomy): Eukaryota > Metazoa > Chordata > Mammalia > Artiodactyla > Balaenopteridae > Balaenoptera > Balaenoptera acutorostrata. The sequence continues at coordinate 62,890,752 of NC_080083.1, forward strand.
ACCCTGCAGACAGGTCGACTGCTGTACTAGTCAGTTCCTCTTAACTAGCTACTACTTTGTCTTCCCTTTAAACAAGGTTTTGGTATTGAAGAGAAGTTTATTATGATATAGTTCTAAATAGGTTGCTTTCTTCCTAACTGATATATGTCCATGAAAGTTTATTTTTGGTTCAAACGAGTCATTTCAGAGGCTCCCGTAGTATTCTCTACATTTGAGAATCGGGTCTCTCCATGACTGGGTTCCCTCCATGGTCTCAAAGCAAATCGGATGAGGGACCTTTTCTTTAATAGGTTTACTGAGAGCACTGCTCTTCCTTTGGTTTGGATGTACCCATTTCCTTTCAAATTCAATAGTGATGACCTTTCAAAAGCAGGAAATGGTTGTGTCTTCTAACAAAAGAAGCAACCTTCGTCCTGGGTTAGAACTTTATGCTGTTGGGTCTACAGGAGAAGGGCTGGTTGGTGAGAAACACTGGACCAGTTAGTGCTATATGTTCCTTGAAGCTCAGTTTTTCAACTATTATTTGATGACAAAACTAGATTACAGTATCATAAGGCAGTAAATAGAAAGTGTCTGGAGTCTTCCAGATGCCAAGTGCTATAGAAACATTAGTTGTTACTACTGACATAAGTAGCATATTTACCCAAAAAAGGAACATTTAAGCTTTGAGAAGTGAGCAAACTCACTGTAACAAAGGTTAACACTTAGAATTTGTAAATAACCAAATATAAAACAAGTGTGAAATAAATGACAAAATATATGAATATTTTAAAATGCAAACTTGAACCTTCTGCAATGGGAAGAGGGATTCATTGACTAAGAATGAAGATGTTTTCATCTGTTTTCTGAATTTTGATTAAGTGTTTCCATTCTGGCTGCAATTCAGTTAATTCTCATAGCCCTTCTATGAAACAGGGAAGGTTAAATTCTTAGAGTAAATGTCAAAAACTGAGGCGCAGAATAAGCAGCTCACTCACAGTCACAGAGCAAGAGGAGCCAGAGATAAGAAACAGCCAGATTTCCTTGGCCCAGCATGAATCTTAAGAGTGATATTTTATAAGAACATGGGGCCAAATAGTAAAAATAACTATTTCAATGACTATTGCAGTGTTTCAAGTTGAGTAAACTGAAACGTGGTAGAAGTGTTGAGTTTAATTCTGTAATGTGCTCAGTGTGTGTGTGTGTGCACGTGTGTGCACGTGCACGTGTGTGTTTAGTTCTGTCACGCAATTTTATCACGTGTAGATTCGTATACCACCACCACGATTACACAGCGCATTTTTATGGTACAAAGTAATTTCGTGCCTTTAAAAATTAGTAAGATTTAGATTCGCTTCTAACTGACCAAGACTGAAGGTAAAATATATTTGGGGGCTCTTCAAATGACCACAAGGACATAAGACATGGATCTCTTCTTTTCAGAAGATTTATGACAGCATACATCAAAAATAAATAAATGCAGGTTTTGGAAGGAATGATGGGTGAGGAGAACATGCTTGCTTTTGTGCAGAAAATGAAACCTTAACATTCTTTGCGGGAATAATGAAATTCCTTTGGGGAAATAATGAGATTATCTTTGGCAAGTTATATTTTAAAACTTATGAAGATGATATAGGGAGACTGTCAAAACACTTCAGATGAAATACCTCATATAGATAAATGAATTGATAGACTGATAGATACGACGGATTTAGAGAGGTGGCTGAAATATGGATAATTTTGGAAGCAGATTTGAGGTTTACTTTAAGATTGAGAAATAATCACACTAACTAGATGAATTAGGTCTTGGCTGTAGACCTAGAGTACAGGACAACAGACTGTTCTCTCCTTAGCTCAGGGCTCACAACTGGCACTCAATAGATATTTAAGTATTGGAACTATAATCATAGTAAATAAGAAAAAATAATTCCCTGGCAAATTATATTGAGATAATTTAGTCTTTTCATGGAGTAATAATGTAAAAAGTTTCTGAGAAAAAGAGAAACTGACCTGTACAATCATAATCAAACGCCACTGGGTTTGACTGAATCATATTAAAAATCATAAGACAAAATGCTACCACTCAACTAAATGTCTATACCGTATTAGCTTCAGAGAAAGAAGTGGATAAGAACATTTCCATATGGATATTAAAAATTAATATTTGGGGAAGCAAAGGGAAAGTTATTTGGGGCTAATACTGTAAGCAACCCAACCAATGAAAGCTGTAATATTTCATCATATTGTTAAGCAATTTCTACTTTGCATAAATGTCAGTGGTCTTATTAGGTCTTAAAAATAACAGGATTCTAAATAGAGGTCAAGATTTCATTTTTAACTCTCTTGTTTTTTAGATCATAGTAGAGTTTGAGATTTTCATAAAACTCTTCTTTAAAATACAATAGACAAGGCATACATGGCAAGGTTCGGCAAACACTGAAGATCCCTAGAAAATGAGTGGAAAAGGGGCACACGTGACTTCTGGGTGGCCACCCTGAAGAGTGGCAGGGAGGGGGGCATATGGGCACGGGGCATGAGCCCAGGCTCTAATCTGCGCCAGCGGGAGCTTGGGGGCCACGCGGGGGGACATCGGTCCCTCGGCGATGGGCAGGCTCTGCTAGCATTTCTCCGCAGCTACCTACATTCCTGCAAAAATGGCAATATTTTTCTTTGAAAAATGGCCACCAGGTAAGTCAGATGAGTGGGGAAAACGACATGAAAGATGAAAAGGCAAGGTTAATATGTACTATTAAGATAAAAAAGAACAAATACGCGATTCTGATGGAAATTATACTTGGGAGTGTTCCCAGAGATGGTGTCACCACTGCCATCGGGGTGAACACCGAGCGTCCCAGGAGGGCCGCCGTCCTGGGCCTGTGAGCGTTCAGAGTGCATGGTCTGCTAGGTCCTAGAGCTTGATAAAATCTTAAAGGTTAAGTGACTTCCTTTAAGGGAGTAAAATATTTAAAATATTTTCCAAATTTAACCTGATGCTGCCCTAGGTACATTACTAATGCATTCATCTTATTACTTTTTTTTTTGAGAGAGGGATTTAAAAAAATCTGATAAACAGTTAAGCAGCTTTGCTCCTGGCACTCTCCTCAGCCGAGATATGAGTTAGAGATTCCAGCAGACTATCACTGGAAAACAGCAAAAGTCCATCCACAGTTCTGTTGTATAATGTTTATTTTCAAATAATCTGTTTCTCTGAACTGACTTGATTGGAGACAAGTGTTTCTCAAATGCCAGCTCACAGATATAAACATATACACATACTTATATGCATATAAATAGTTATATTATTTAGAGGTGGGCAAACAAAATGTTTGTAATGTAAGGCCACCCTACTCTTATGAGAAGGATGGACTACCTTTTCTTATGTCACCCCACCTTTTCCAGGCTTTTTCTCTTTCGGTGCTGCACTGCCCTCTCATTTATGAGTGACGGCCACAGCACGTGACAGCTGTCACCAGCTGACGTCTGCTCCCTACCTCCTCCATGTCCTTACATGGGGAGATATCCAGCAACCCTGTCCCTCTCCAAATTGTGGAGGGAGATTTGATCAGTTCTTGAACACCCAGAAATAAATTTAAAATACATAATTTCTTGCTCCTTCCATACAGTTTTCATTCTTTGCTCCCCCTCTCCTTTCTCCACTGAGATTTCACAGGCTCCTATAAGAACTAACAGCTGTTAAATGCTTTACCGTGTCCTAGGCCCTGTACTAAGCACTTTTCTGGCATTGTGTTACTTAATACTTAAAACTGTCCTATGAGGTAAGTATACTACTCCCCCATTTTACACATGAGGAAACTGGATTCCAGAGAGAGCAGGTAACTCGCTCAAGGTCATGTAAGTGGTGGGGCTGGTACTCAGACTCAGGTCTGTGGACTCCAAAGCTTAGGCTTTCTGCCCCCCAACTTACATTTAATTTGCTTTAATATGGACTAATCAGGCTTCTTCACACCTTCCTTTAGGTAAAACTTAAATACTCTCAGTGTTTAAGCATTTCTATCAGCTATTTTGTATCTCACTTTTGGTCTACCTCCGCCATTTAACATAAAGCAAAATAAGCAGGATGTAAGGGTAGGCCAGCTGGGGTTTTTTTCACGTTTTAGTTTAGCTTTTGGAGTAATAAGATTTCTTTTGATTATAAGAATCTTTCTCAGTGGATTAAAAAGGATATTTCCCCATGTTATTTCCTGGAATAATGGCCATCGAGACATCACCGTCATCTTTTAGATAAACACGTTCATCTTCACTTAGACAAAGACTTTTTGCTTTCCTAATGGGATGTGAATTATATAATACATGCACATTTTAGAAATAACTGTAGAACCTAAGAAATTTCATAATTATCGGCAGAGTTTTGCCATATTAAAAACGTGAGGGGTTGGGCCAGACTGGTGGTGTCAGGTTAAGACCTTCCGTTCCAATGTCAAAGACAGGTTGGGTCCTGGCTTAGTCACTTGCTAACCTGCGTGACCTCACCTCTCTGAGTCTCAGTTTTCTCAAACGGAAAAATGGGGTCAGTAATAGTTTCTAATCCCAGAGTTCTGTGAATGAAGACTGAATGAATCAATATGATTAGTGCCCCATAAAATTCTTAATTTCATTATCGTTTTGTTGTAGCGTTGCTAGTACTACCACTGTGTACATACATTTCAGGTGACTGCCACATCTCACTATACATGGCAAAAATACTAAGAAAAGTTGATTTTAAAAATCATCAGATACGATGTCCACAAAATGAAATGGCTTAATCTATCCATCTGTAAGATGAAAATTAGCATTTATTTATTCCACAATGACTCATACAACTAAGGAATGTTTGGAATTCCCTAGATGATGCCAGAGGACATCATTATAACAACTTGGGCAGAAGAAGGACTCCAAGCTTCAGAAGTCAAGTAGAGACAAGTGTTCAGTATCTGGCCTTCCACTACAACTACTGTAGTAACAACATCCAGCAAGATGTGAATGTTGGGCCTTGTAATTCTTCTTCTTCCCAAAAGGAGTCAACAGTTGAGCTGCTAATTTAACCCAGTATATTTGCCATTTTGAATCCTGTTGTTAAGCAGTCTTTAGGTGCAGCAAAATGGAATACTGCAAAAAAAGCACAGATGGTATCAAACCGCTTATATCACAAATGTAGGTGTGTATCTCCAGCCCTTGTGAAATATGTTTCAGCCTGGACTTGTTCAAGTACACAGGCTGGTTTTACAATATCTGAGTGTGTGTGTGTGTGTGTGTGTGTGTGTGTGCATGTGTACGTGTGTGTCGGTTCAAATGGTTCAATATGCCTGATTTTAAAAAGTTAAGACTGAAATATTAATAGCATCCGCATACTCATCAAAAATATGATACTAATCCATAAAAAACTGAAAAGAATCACGTTTAGCTCTAAAGTACAAACGCTTTTATGGTAGGTTTCTTTCTTGTTTGTTTTGGTTTTGCTCTTTTTTTCTTTAAAGTTCTTACCTGTGAGGATTTGGCAAGCTTCTGAGTGTATTCTTTCTCAATCTGCTTCAGCCTGCTGTTGGCCTGAAAAACACATGCAATGAACACACACACAGTGACCTGTGAGCTGGGTATCTCTCGCACACGCCTATCACCAGGCAGCTGGGATGGCTGCCAGCTGCACCGCCCTTCTGGGGCAGCCAGAAAACCACAGGGCTTGCCTTTGATCTAACGCCAACTATTCATCACTTAAAAAGCAAAAAGCAAAAGAGAAAAAAAAAAGATCTCTCCTGCCAATTATTAGACAAACACAGACTTCTGTGGAAAGAGAAAGGGAGAAGGAGAGACAGAAATAGACCCAGCAAACGTGTGTGAAGTCGGGGAAGAGAGGAAACAGAGGAGAAGGAAGAGGAAACGAGGGGAGAGGGAATCGGAGGTGGGGGAGGGAAGACGGTAAATTTAACACCCTTTCCCTTAGTTTAAAGAGAAAAGAACTAGACCCTCCTGGTGGAGGCTGATAGGAGATATTAGACTCACTGAGCCAAGGTCTGAGCCCTACTCTGCCTGACACACAAGAGCTCTTTTTTTGAAGTGACAGACACATCTAAATCAAACAACTTCTATGCCCTGGAAGTAGGGTGGCCTTCCCAGAAGAAGTCCACATTACTTAGAACTCCATGATCTCCTTTGCCACCCGAGTCCCCATCCTTTGTGTGTGACCTGCTTTCCCTCTCCCTGGAAGCCTCAGGATCTTCACTTTATCCTCCGCGTTCGGAAATGTCGCGGTGACTTGCCCTAGCCGGGCCTTTTTTCTCATCCATTGTGCAGGCACTAAGCAGGCCCTTTCAATCTGCGCTAGGGTCCTGCATTTCTAGAAAAGGCTTTGGTCATTTCTCTCTTAATTTCCTCTCTTTTTCCCCCTGGTCTCTTTCTCTCTCGTCTCTCTGTCTGTCTGCCTGTCTCTGCAGCTCTGAATATTGGAGCTCGCAGGTTTAGCATATTTTTCTTATTGCTTCTATTTTCCATTACTTTGTCTTTTTGATCTTTTGCAGCAATTCTTGACTTTAAATGTTAAACTCTGTATTGGATTTTAAAAACTCCGGCCGTCCTGTCTGTAATGTCCAAGAGTTTCCTTGTTGTTCTCTGAACACACCATCACCCCCCGTTTTCAGCAGACGGGGAAGCTGTACCACGGAGAGGTTAAGAGAGCTGCTCAGCGTCGCACCTCGGAAGTGATGGAGCCAGGGCCCGAGCCCACGTGGTAGAGCACAAGCGCTTCACCGGCTAGAGCACACGGCACAGGGCGTCCCAGAGAATCCCAGTTCTCCTGAGGTGACTGATTTCATACACACCTATACAATGTCCATACCTACACACACACATTTAGATTTTCTTTCTGTTCTCTAGAGTGTCTGTATTTTTCTTAGTTCCTTTCATTTCTTTGCTGTTCCAGCCTGTTTTGGTCTCTGTTTTTCACTGTAGAAATTGTCCTCCATGTTTGGTGATCTTCGGTGTTCTTGCTTATTTAAAGCGTGGCCCTCTAAAACGGGCAGGCTTGGGGACAGGTGGCGTCATCACAGGGTATCACTAAGGCTCCTGGACTCTCTCACACCAGCATCTGACTGGACATCCTTCTTGGACCATTTTGCCCAGAGCTGTGTCCCCTGGTTTACAGCCTGGCGGCATACATCGGGCTGCCAGGGTGTTCAGAAGGGTGCCTAGATGTTCAGGATACCGATTCTTGTACAGTCCCGTTTTTATTTTAACCCTGAGCTATACCTGGGTCCCCTCTCTCATTCCATCTCTCCAGGGAGCAAACCAGGGGTGGACATGGAATAAATTCAAAGGCTGAAGCCCTAATACCCATGTGATGGTATTTGGGGTGAGGCTTCGGGAGGTGAGGAGGTTGGGGGGTGGAGCCCTCATGAACGTGATTAGGGCCTTTATAAGAAGAGGCCAGTGAGCTAGTTCTTTCTGCCGTTTGAGGCTACAGTGAGAGGATGGCCGTGTGCAACCTGGCAAAGGGCTCTTACTAGAACTGGACCACACCAGCACCCTGACCTCCAACTTCCAGCTTCCAGAACAATCGGAAATAAGTTTCTGTTCTTGATAAGCCACCCAGTTTGTGGTGTTCTGTAACAGAACCCAAGCTGACTAAGACAACAGCCGTGTGATTTATGAACTTAAGTTCACAAGCAGTTCGCTAGAGCTTATCCCATAAATCTCTTTGCATCTATAATGGCGCTGAATACACTGGGAAGTTTTGTTTTTTCCAGACTAGAGAGGGCTTGTGACTATTGCTGTTTTCTCTAGTAAATCACCAGACTCTATTCTAGCTCTATGACTAATAAAGTCACTCTCTACTACAGAATCAAGGCCACACTGAGCCTCATGAGGGTTATTTGTCTTGCTTCACATCCTGCCAATGCTTTTTAATAAAAAAACGCTGTTGATAAAGTACTTGTTGCTTATTTAATAAATACTTGTAGAGCTCTTACCAGGTGGCACACACTGTTCTAAAGGCTTTAAAAATACTTACTAGAAAATATGAAAATTATAGTGTCATAAAGATTGTTACTTTTCCCCAAAAAAGTTGGAGTCAGAGAGGCTGGTTAGTGTACGACGTCCTGTGACGCAGATGCAGCTACTCTTCGAGAGTCTGAGGCTACTCAGCCCCAGAACCCCACAACCTCAAATACAGTCTTTTACAATTAACCACCCAATTCATGCATCCATTCCAGGCAACCGGGACTAGAGCAGCGGACAAAACAGACAAAAATCTCTCCCTACCCTTATGGAACTTCTAACCTAGAGAGCAAACATATAACTTATCAAAGTGATAATATGTTAGATGGTGCAAATGCTATGAAGAAGGATAAAGCAAGAAAGTGAGATGAGAAGTGAGGAATGGTAGGGGGGGTAGTTTACAATTCTAAAAACACAGAAGTTAGGGAAAGCCTCGCCGAGAGGTTGATATATGAGCAGAGACCTGCAGGAGACGAGGGAGCCATGGTGGACTCTAGGGAAAGAGCACTCCAGGCAGAGGCAGAGCCAGTGCAAAGGCCCCGAGGCAGAGGCATGCGCAGTGTGTTCAAGGCACAGGGAGGATCTGTGAGCAGCATCTCCCTCGGACAGGATGAGAGAGAACGAGGGGCGACATCCCTCATGGCGTTGTAGCAGCTGCAAGGAACGTGCGTTTTAATATGAGTGAAACGGAGAGTCAAGGAGGCGTTTTCAGTATAGGAGTGACATGCTTTCACATGAGTATTCATACAATCACTCTAGCTCTTGTTTTGGGCAAGAATCAGGCAGAGAAGCCAGTTGGGAATCTACCGCAAATAATCCAGACGGTGACAGAAAAGGTGGTGAGAAGTGGTCAGATTCTGAGAAAGATTTCAAAGTAGAACCAACTGGAAATGCTGCAAGATAAAGAGATGAATCAAGGATGACTTCAAGATTTTTGTCCTAAGCAACTAGAAGAATGGGGTTGTCATTAACTTACATCAAAAAAAACTACACGTGGAACAGATCTGGGGGAAAGATCAAGAGATTGGTTTTGGACACACGAAGTTTGGAGATGCCTACTGGACACCTCGTGTTGAGGTGAACATTTGAATATGTTCAAATGTTCTGGAGTCCAGAGGAGAGGTCTAGGTTAGAAGTATAAATTCAAATGTCACTAGTATATGAACGGCAGGTAGAGCTATGCTACTGGATGAGATCTCAAGGCATTGAGTGTGTATCCAAAACAGAAGTCTAAGCATCCCGAGCCCTGGGCCTGCAGATGTCAGGAGGCTGGAGATGGGGAGGAAAGTAAACGGAAGTAATGGCCAGAGAGAGAAGGAAGCAGGAGAGTATGGGATCCCGAAGCCAAGGGAAGAGAGTGCTTCCAGGACTAGTCAGCTGTGTCGGGTTCTACGGGGAGTCACGTGACATGAGCGTGTGGAGGACAGTGGTGGCCTGGACATGAGTGATTCTGGTAAGCACCAAGGAGGAAAGCTGCATCGGAGGGAGCGCAGGGTAGGAGAGGGGAACTGGAGAAGATGAGACAAGTTGTCCACAGTTTTGTTACCAAAAAAAAGGAGAGAAATGGGCTGGAAGTTGCAGGGGAAGTGAGTAAAGAAAGGGCTGATGCTTGTTTTCTTTTTTACAAGGCGAGAGAGCAGCATGTGTGTAAGATGATGGGAAAGATCTGGCCATAGAGAAGGAAAAAACAAATGATGCCAGAGATCTACCGGCGGCATGTCCTGGAGTGAAGGCGAAGGGGTGAGTTCTAGGGCACGAGGGGACGGGGTGGCCTTTGCTGGGAGTGCAGGTCAATTATCCCTGGTACAGTGGTGGGAACTTCTGATCACGTCCAACTTCTCCGTGGAGTAGGAGGAAAGATTCCTCAGCGAAGCATGAGGATGGCAGAAGAGATTGCTGGGAGATTTGAGGTGTGAGGAAAGGGTATGAATAGCCATGTAAGAAGTGGGAAAGGGAAGAGGCTGAGGAATCCAGCATGAGCCCCAGGACTCCAGGAGGTATTAGGGCCCGCCTGACATTACCAATATGAGTTTAAAGTGAGGCCAATGGGTGAGAGATGAACATCTCTAGAACTTGCCAATAGCAACATGGAGCAGAATCAACACTTTGGAGAATAATGCGAATAATTGAAGAAATAAAATTAACTTATCAACCTTCAAGGTTTTTACTATGTATGTGAACCTAAATCACAGTTGTCTGGATTTCTGAACTCCTCTTAGATGAATCTAAAAAGCTCCAGTTTAGCACGGTTGAAAATTTATAGCTCATTTATCATGCGAACTGTCTCTAAAACAGTTTTGAATAATTTTATTCTCAGGATGGCACTCACTGTCCATTTTATTTCCATACATAAAGTTAGGTTCGGGTTAGTTCTTTTAATCCAAATCTTATTTTTACAGCTAGCATTACTACTTAGAAATACAATTTTCAAACAGTCATCTGTAGCATGACCTGAACAGATGAGAGGAAAATCATCATCCTGAAATGAGAAAGTTGTTTTGTTTTCTTATCTCCGGCTCTTTCTCTCTGCCCCGACGTGTGCTTGGCCTGCCCTCCCCCTCCCCCAAGCACTCAGTCCCCTCTGCTGTCCTCAGGTCACTCTTCTCTGCTAAAGAGCCCAAGGTGTTTGTTTCTCTATGTAATTGCCATCAAAATCTTGGCTTTAAAAACCCTACCGGAAAGGAGCAAACCAAACAATTTTCACAAAGGTGTCGATGGTTGTTAATCATCTTAATTGCTACTGTTTCTCTGCAGGTCTTAATTCAAAAAAAGTCTCTCCTTCCTTTTTTTTTTTTTTTTTTTCCTATCATTAATGGTGAAACTTCAGGCATTCATGATTTCCAGGAAGGTGATTTGGAGAGAAGAAAATTAGGAGACTCCTCTAGAACACTTATACTTAAGACAGGCCTAGATCTTATAAAGAGAAGTTTCTTTAAAATATAAGAGCATACATTTCTGAATTAAATATTTGTTTTTAGGATTAAAAAGAAAGATGCTTCCCAGATTCTTGAAACAGCATAAAGCTCAGTGCACTGTGCAGTATTTCCTGTTCAAAAGCTTTGCAGGCATTCATCTGAAGCTTACAGTTATGGCCAGCTGGTGCCCGACTTTAATATATCACTGTGTACTACCCTGTCAACAAAAATATTCAGAGAATTCATACCAAATATTTATATTTAATATATTTACAGAACTTTCAAACTTGAAAATCTCTGTATTTTACCTTAAAATAAAAGCATAAATTTAGAATCATCAACAAAATTCATGATTTCCATGTGGGCCATGATAGAGTAACTGGGACCATACTTAATCTGCTGTAGTAAACAGCCAGAAAACTGGACAAGACACAGGAAACGCAGCTTTAGGATGCTGGGAAACAAGAAGCACAGGATTGTGACCCTGTGAAGGGAAGGGAAACAAATGCAACAAGCCCTACAATCACCCCTGCTTCCGTCGCAGGGCACATTCTGGGCCTGAACACGGGGAAAGGGAATCGAAGCACAGCATAGCAGTCTTGTGAGTAGAGGAAACAGACTGGAGTTTGGGAGTCTGAGGAAGCTGGAATTTGTGGGCACCGAGCACTGGACAGGAGGAAGCTGTGTAGAGAAGGAGCTTCAGAATCTACCTGGTTTCCTCTTGAGTCTGTTGCTGATACTCTGGGTACGTAAAGGGTTAAGTTCTATAAGGCCAAGTAAAAAGTGACTGGAGAGCTTTAAGATTAACAATTCCCAAAGCTCACACAAATCTGGGAGATATTTGAGTTCTAACCAGCCAGAATGAAGAGTCATCACAGAACATCCAGAAAGGTCACACTTTAGTCATGGGGTTAAACTAGCCTTAGAGTAAAGACAACCTCAAGTCAGTTCTAACAAACTTCAAAAACAAGCTTCAGATGGGTCAAACTGGTCATCCACAAGTACTTAATTGCTTCCTAAACAAAGTCTAATATTTTTTAAAAGAAGTCAAGAAAACCCAGCTTCCAACAATATAAATTTTACAGTGTTGATCATCCAATAAAAGATAACTAAACATGAGAAGAAGCACGAATATGTGAGCCATAAGCAGGAGAAAAATCAGTCAACAGAATTAGACCTAGAAATGATAGAGATGGTGGAATTAGTGGACAAAGATCTTAAACTACCCATTAAAAACAGGCCCAAATATTTAAACAAAAAAATTGAACACAGTGAAGAGAGAAATAAAAGTATAAAAAAGAACTAAATAGCCTAGAGCATAGTAATATACTATCTGAAAGGAAAATTTCACTGGTAGGATAAACAACAGATTTGGCATTATAGAAGAAAAGATCAGCAAATATGAAGAAAAAGCATTTTAAATATACAAATGCGTGTCAGAGAGACAAAAGACTGGATTTAATGAATCTCTGAGACTATATCACATCATCTAACATATGTGAAATTGTATACCAGGAGGACAAGGTTTGGGAAAATATTTGAAGACATAATGGCTGAAAATTTTCCAATATGAAGAAAACTATAAAACCACAAGTTGAAGATCAATGAACAACAACAAAACATAAACACAAAGGAAATCACATCAGAAACATCGTAATCAAATTGCAAGAACAGAAATAAAGTCTTAAAAGCAGCCAGAAAAAAAAAGATACATTAAAAAGATTAGAATAAGGATATTTCATCTGAAACTATGCTAGTCAGAAGATAACATAATGAATCTTTAAAGTGCTGAAAGCAAAAAAATCTGTCAATCTAGAATTGCATAATTAGTGAAAACAACCTTCAAAACTGAAGATGAAATACAGATATCTTCAAACAAAAATCTGAGAGAATTTGTTACTAGCAGACATGCACTACATAAAAGGTTAAAGGCAGTTGCTCAGACAGATGGAAAATGGTGCTAAATGGAAACGTGGATCAACTCAAAGGGATAAAGAGCACTGGACATAGAAAATATGTGTGTCAATATAAATTATCTTTTTTCTCATTTAAAATTTCTTTTTAAGACAATTTACTGTTAAAGCAAAAATAATAAAAGTATATCATGGAGCTTACGATATAGGTAGAAACAGGTATAGGGAAATGGAAGTATATTGTTATTAAGATACTTACATTTTATGTAAACTGGTATAATAGTATGTGAAGGCAGATGTAACAAAGTACATGTAAAAAATGAAGAGGTATATCTAATATGCCAATAGTAGAAATACAAATGGCAAAATAATAGATCGAAACCCAACAACATCAATAATCACATTAACTATTATAAATGGTTTAAAAACTCCATCTAAATGACAGAGATTGTCAGACTAGATTTAAAAGAAGGTGTAGGGCTTCCCTGGTGGCGCAGTGGTTGAGAATCTGCCTGCTAATTCAGGGGACATGGGTTCGAGCCCTGGTCTGGGAAGATCCCACATGCCGCGGACCAACTAGGCCCGTGAGCCACAACTACTGAGCCTGCATGTCTGGAGCCTGTGCTCTGCAACAAGAGAGGCCACAACAGTGAGAGGCCCGTGCACCACAATGAAGAGTGGCCCCCGCTTGCCACAACTAGAGAAAGCCCTAGCACAGAAACGAAGACCCAACATAGTAATCAATCAATCAATCAATCTTTAAAAAAAAAAAAAAGAAGGTGTAACTACATGGTAATTTCAAGATAAACACTTTAAATATTTTAAAATGTTAAAAGGATGAAGAAAGATGTATCACACAAACAGTAATTACAAGAAAAGTACAGTAGCATAGCTAATATCAAAGTAGATTTGAGAACAAAGGAGCTTAGCAGAAAATAAGAAGGATATTTCATAATGATAAAAATTTTAATTCATAAATATAATATAAAAATCCTAATGTATTTGTACCTAATTTCAAGAGCTTCAAAATACATAAGGCAAAGACTGACAGAACTGAAAGGAGAAATAGGCAAATCTACAAATTACAGTTGAGGGTATTTCAACCCTCTTCTCTCAGGAATTGATAGAAAAAGTAGATAGAAAATTGGTGAGGATATAAATGATCTGAAAAAGGCTGTCAAACAACTTGACCATTAATTAAGAAAGACCATATTCTAGACCATACAACAAATTTCTATAATTTTATAAGGACTGAAATCATACAGAGTATATTCTCTGACCACAATGAAACTAAATTATAAATCCATAATAGAAATGTATCTGATGTTCCTAAAATGTTTGGAAAAGAAACAATATAATCTAATTTTATGAGTCAAAGGAGAAATCACAAGGGAACTTAGAAAATATTTTGAAATTAATGAAAATGGAAGCATAGTATTTGTGGAATGGCAGTTAGTGCCTAGTGGAAATTTTTAGCTTTCAATTATTTTATTAGCAAAGAAAGAAATTCTCAAATGAGTGATAAAAGTTTCCCCTGAAGAAGCTTGAAAAAGAATAGCAAATTAAAGAGAAAGTAAGCAGAAGAAAGAAAATACTAAAAATAAGAGTAAAAAACAATGAAATAGAAAATAGAAAAAAGAGAAAATCAATGAAACCAAAAGCTGGTTCTTTGAGAAGACATCAATAAAATCAATAAACCTCTAGACAGACTGATCAGAAACAGAAGAAAGAAGATATAAATTACCAATATCAGGAATGAGAGAAAGGGGACATCACTATCAGATCCTACAGACATTAATAGAGCAATAAGGAAATATTGTAAACATATCATCAAGTTTTCTTCTAATTTAGACAAAAATGCATAAATCTCTTAAATGATACAAATCACCAAAAGTAACTCAAGAAGAAATAGAAAATTCAAAGGGTCCTATATCCCTATATGTGTTAAAACACACACACACACACACACACACACACACACACAAAACCCTACTTACCTATATTCAGGCCCACCTGGCTTTACTAGTGAACTCTATTAAACACCTAAGGAATAAATAATATCAACTCCACATAAACTCTTCCAGAAAATAGAAGGCATAAATTATATCATTACAACTGGTTAAAGGAGCAATGTTCCTTCACCGAAACATGGATTCTACCTCTTACCACAATCAAAAGACTGACACCATCAGTTCTCCCCAGTCTCCCTTCTTCTCACGTCACCAATATTTTCTCCTACATCAACTTGTTACCATGTGATTATAAATAGGCTAGTTTTTCACACACACGCACCCACACCCCACAGCCCTCCCCGAAATCCTGGTATATCCCTGTGATGGTTTCACAAACATTTACTTGAAACACCTCCTCTGTGTTGGGCACAGGATGCTCACCATGTGACCCAGCAATTCCACTTCTGGGTGTATGCCCGAAAAAACCAAAAACACTAATTCAGAAAGATACATGCATCTCAGTGTTCATTGCAGCACTATTTACAACAGCCAAGATATGGAAGTAACCTAAGTGTCCATCGACAGATGAATTTGGATAAAAAAGATGTGGTACATATAGACAATGGAATATTACCCAGTCATAAAAAAGAACAAAATAATGCCATTTGCAGCAACATGGATGGACTTGGAGGGCATTATGCTAAGTTAAATAAGTCAGACAGAGAAAGATAAATACTGTAATGATATCACTTATATGTGGAATATAAAAATACAACAAACTAGTGAATATAACAAAAAAGAAGCAGACTCACAGATATAGAGAACAAACTAGTGGTTACCAATGGGGAAGGGGGCAAAATAGGGATAGGGGGATAAGAGGTACAAACTATTATGTACAAAATAAGCTATAATGATATATTGTACAACACTGGGAATATAGTCAACATTTTACAATAACTATAAATGGAGTATAACCTTTAAAAATTGTGAACCACTATATTGTACACCTGTAACTCATAAAATATTGCACATCAACTATACTTCAATTAAAAAGTAAAGAAAAAGATTTAATGAAGTTGGGGAGGAGACAGATATGTGAGTAAATAAAATACAGCATAAGCATCATGAGAGAGCTATGCACAGGGTGTTATTAGGGAAAAACTACCTGAGATACCTCACATCAGAGAAGGCTTTTGTAAGGAGACAAATATTAAAGGATGATGATGGCGATGATGATGATGATGATGATGATGATGATGGTGATGGTGATGATAATGATGGTGTTGTTGATGGTGATGGTGATGATGGTGGTGGTGATGGTGATGGTGATGATGGTGGTGGTGATGGTGATGGTGGTGATGGTGATGGTGATGATGGTGGTGGTGATGGTGATGGTGATGGTGATGGTGGTGGTGATGGTGATGGTGATGGTGACGATGGTGATGTTGATGGTGATGATGATGGTGATGGTGATGATGATATTGATGGTGATGGTGGTGATGATGGTGATGGTGATGATGGTGATGATGGTGGTGGTGATGGTGATGATGGTGATGGTGATGATGGTGATGTTGATGGTGATGGTGGTGATGATGGTGATGGTGATGATGGTGATGATGGTGATGATGATGGTGATGGTGATGATGGTGATGGTGATGATAATGTTGATGGTGATGATGATGGTGATGGTGATGATGGTGATGATGATGGTGATGGTGATGGTGATGATGTTGATGGTGATGGTGATGGTGATGGTGGTGATGATGATGGTGATGATGGTGGTGGTGATGATGATGGTGATGGTGATGATGGTGATGTTGATGGTGATGATGTTGATGGTGATGGTGATGGTGGTGATGATGATGGTGATGATGACGACGATGATGATGAGATGATGATGGTGATGATGATGGTGATGATGATGATGATGATGATGAGATGATGGTGATGATGATGGTGATGGTGATGGTGATGATGATGGTGATGATGGTGCTGATGATGGTGATGATGACGACGATGATGATGAGATGATGATGGTGATGATGATGGTGATGATGATGATGATGATGATGAGATGATGGTGATGATGATGGTGATGGTGATGGTGATGATGATGGTGATGATGGTGCTGATGATGGTGATGGTGGTGGTGATGATGATGGTGATGATGATGATGATGGTGATGGTGATGGTGATGGTGATGATGATGGTGATGATGGTGCTGATGATGGTGATGGTGGTGGTGATGATGATGGTGATGATGATGATGATGGTGATGGTGATGGTGATGATGATGGTGATGACAGCAACACCATAACTAGTATTTATTTTGCTCCTACTCTACTGTTAAATGCCTTAGCCATATTAACAGATCTAACCCCTCAAACCCTCTGTGAGGTAAGCACGATAATTATCCTCATTTATAGACAGAGAAACTGAGAGATGAAAGGGTAAAAAAAAACTTGCTCAAGGTTATCAGCTGGGAATGAATAGGAATCAACTAATTGAAAAATAAAGAGAAGAAAATTCCAGGTGAAAGTGGTAACAGGTACAAAACGGGTCTCCAACATGGTATATTTGAGGCACCAGGCTTTCTTTTCTTCCTACTTAGCCATATTTCCTGAAAAGATAATCTCTACCCTCTGCCTCGATTTTCATTTAATCATTAATTAAGGAGTATATACTTGCTTTATGTAGAAAAACAGACAGGTATGTATTTCCTGTAATCTATCATCCAAAGTAACAATGTTGACATTTTAATGGTTTTTATGTGCTATATATTTGCATGTACCAGGATATTTCTGAAGTCTTTTTTCCCCCTATAATTTTCTTCCTATAATATCCAGCTCATCTTTATTAGGGAGTGGTCGATAATAAATCTTAACATAAGATGATGTTTTTTGTAAGGTTTTAACCTGAAGATTTTTTTTTGCTTTTTAAAAAATTTTAAATTTTATATTGGAGTACAGTTGATTTACAATGTTGTGTTAGTTTCAGGTGTACAGCAAAGTGATTCAGTTATACATATACATGTACCTATTCTTTTTCAGATTCTTTTCCCATATAGGTTATTACAGAATATTGAGTAGAGTTCCCTGTGCTATATATCTTGTGCTACTGTACAGCACAAGATGATTTTCCTTTTTTAAATTGAAATATAGTTGACATACACTGCTTTGTTAGTTTCAGGTGTACCAAAGAATGATTTGACACCTGCACACATTATGAAATGATCAGCATGGTAAATCTAATAACCACCTGTCTCCACACAGAGCTACGACACTATTATCGATCCTCAGGCTGTGTATGACACTCCTGCGTCTCATCTATCTGAAGTCCTAAACTTGGTCTTTCTTCTACTCCTCAGCCCTTCCCAGCTCGGCATTCTACTCCTCCTACCTCAGAGAAAGGATGACACAGCAGGAGTACAGAGAAAGCAAACGAGGTGACTTTTGGCTTTGGATGTTCCATAGTCTGGGCCCGTGGGACTCAGGGCAGAAAAGTCTCTCAGTCAGGGTGGGTTTTCCTCTGCCTGCTTCCCCCACTGCCTCCCCCCCCCAGACTACGAACGATGCTCCAGGTTAGGAGAATGGTCTGAAGTGAAGGGGAAAACGTCTGTCTGAGAGCCTGTTCCCGCGTGGATGGGAGATGACCAGGATCGCAGGGCCCAGGCCTCGCCCCGCACACCAGGCCTGACAGAGCCCAGGCTTACATGGCGGCCGGGGTGAGCGGGAGAGTGACGACGTCTCAGGGACTCAGGACAAGCGTCCGTTTTCGCCACGCAGCCAAGTGGGGACTCAGAACAGAAATTAAGATTATATTAGAAAAAATAGGCACGTCTGAATTTATGACCTGAGATTTGTCCCTTTTCAGGGATGCCTCCATTCAGGGTCGCGTGAGACTCTGGCGGGACCTGGCCCAGACCCTGGCTTGCCATCTGTCCTCTCTCCACGGAGGAGACGCTTGCCAAGGCAGGGCTGCGATCAGACAGATGAGGCTGGCTCTGCGCCCCGCGCCGCCCACGTGGTGGGGGGGCCGGAGCCGAGGCCGGGTCTCCGAGCCCCACGAGGTCTGGACGCCCTCCTTCCCCTGACCCACCCCAGAGGGCGAGGACCTGAAGCCGCAGCCAGCTGGCCGGGGCCGAAGGAGGGACGGCCGGGGCTCCCCTGGGCGGACTCGAGTCTTGGCCCGCACAGCATGGCCGAGGGAACTGAGGGGGACAGAGCCAGGCAAGAGGGACATCTGGAGGCTGCCCCCCAGCAAACCCGGCCAGCGTCAGGGCAGCTCCATACGCGGGGAACGGGGGCGAGAAGACAGAGGCGCGGCGGCAAAAGCACCGGGATCGGCTTTGCCGCTTTGCATTATACAGTAAGCGTTTTCCCATGTAATTAATATTTCAAAATATAATTTTTAAAAGCTTAATACTTGATTATATGAGTTGAGAATCAAAAATGTTCCCACAAATGTAGGGAAAGACGTTCTGTAGCCACGCCGCAAGGAGTCATCCGAACCGGTTTTAAACCTGTCATCTCACTCTGGTGAACGCCGTTTTGCGGCCAACCAAGAGGGGCCAACCCCTCACTCCTGCCAGCCAGTCAGTCAGAGGCAGACCCACCCCAACAAACACAGCTGCGAGGCTCGGCCAAGCAGCACGTCTCACGTAAGTCACCGCGACGTCAAGTCAGGGCTCTGCAAGTCCCCACCCCAGCCCTGAGCTCTCCCCCCGAGCCCCCCAGCAGGTCAGCAGTCTGCCGTGCTCAGAGACTGTGCCTGACCGGCAAAGCTGTCCCATATGATAATAAGCAATAAATTCAGCTTTCTCTTTTTATTTCAGATACTGAAAGGATACAGCATGACTTACGGAACCATTCCTCTATTACTGGATATTTAGATTGTTTCCAACACCTTATCATTACAAATAACACTTCCACCTAAGGTGTCCCCCTAGCAACATCAAATCCAACATCTCTGCAATTCTGTACACTTCGGGGGGAGGAGCTGTGCTACCGTCGTTTATCCTCCCCGCCTCCAGCCCACCCCACACCAAGGCCAAAGTCAAGTGCCTTTTAAAGAGCAGATGCTCAGTAACGGTTTGGTGATTGAAATTCTCCTCCTCATAGAGATTCTTAATCCACAGTCTATGGGCAGGCTTTACCAGTCCATGGACACCCCTAACATTTTATGCAAAGTTTCAGGTTTACTGTATTCTTCTGGAAGAGGATCTAAATATTTCAACAGGTTTTCAAAGGAGTACGTGACCCAGAGAAGACTGAACGCCTCTGTCCCTGCAGCCTCACCACGTTTACCACGGAACCAATTCTGCCTCTCCATGGGTTTAAACCACTGCTTTTCCTTTAGTTTGTAGGTCTCTGGCGTCTCCTCTGCTTTAGCCAGTTCAGTTCTTTCTCAGTCTCACGCTGACAATGTTTTCCTGACTTGCCTCGCTGCCTCTGCTTCTAACCTACCCTGAACCCCTGCGGAAGAATCCTGCTTCCAAAGTCTGACCCCTTGGCCCGGTCCTCAAGGCCCTCCGTGATGCGGAGCCCACATCTCTTTCCTGCTTCAACACCCCAAGCACTAACTTTACCCTGTTAGCGTAGCTCCTCAAAGACAGGAATCTTTGTCTGTTCTATTAACTGATATATCCCAAGACCGACACATAGTACGACCGATAACTGTCGAATGAGTGAATAAACATTTTCTAATATGGACTGATGGGGTTTTCTAGACTATTCTGCCGCTTTGTAGACTCCATCCCTCTACAAGCATAGCGTCCTTCTCCAATCCTACCGGTGTACACACACAGACCAGTTCAGATGCTGACGCTTTCTTCGCTCACATCCTTTAGAATTGATTTGGTTTCCTTCCTTTTGTACGTACAGTCCTCATTCCTGGTAATCTGCATGACTGTACTATAGTCTTTTGAAAATATGTCTCATCTTTCCTAATGGATTATGAACAGAGTTGTGGCTTTGGCATTATTGCTATGCCCTTAGTAGTTTCCTGGAAAATATTGTTTAATGAATTAATGAAGAAAAGAGTGTATATGGTTTGAACTGGCAAGATTTTTGATAGTTTTTGAAGAAAAAGATCGCTTTCTATTTCTTTGTCTCCACTCAGCATATGAAAGGTAAGGCGGAGGAGAGGCAAAGTGAGAAGTTTCATGAGTATTTTTAAAATGTGGTTTACCATACTTTATTATCTCTTCTAAGAGGAGATAAAAGACATCTTGGAGCAGAATGGAAATTGAGCATAAATGTTTATGAGAGAAAGCATCCATACTATTTCTTGTCTTCGTAAATGTAACTTATTTTACATGCCACAAACATTTTAAGACATTTTAAGATAATTCAAATATTACAAGAAAGTTGATTATAAAAATAACTTTTTAAAGATATAATTTAATAGCAATTCAAAGTATTACTTTTCTAACATTGCAGTTATAGTGATAACTTTTTCCAAACATCATATTAAATGACACAATTTTACTTAGTTGAAAACATGAAAGCTAAGTGAGAGATAATATGTAATTATGTCTTGCAGACTATTATGCTTGTTCAAACAGAATATCCATGTTTTTAAGGAACTATCTTTACTTTCACTTCTACAACCTTCAATTTTCAGACTGGACTAAAAAAGTCAATGTAGTTAATGTAAATTAATTAATAAAATTAAAATTAATTAAAATTAATTAATTCAAATTACATTAAAAATTACTATAATTAATTAAAAAGTAATGTAATGTAAATTTTCTATTTGTTGTTCATTTAATGAAATACTCATACTGCTTTGCCATTCATTGGACACAATGTTTATTGAACTGAATGTTGAAAAAGGTTTAATCCATCCATGATGTGATCATACTAATTCTCTCAATCATATGACAATCTCCAAGGTCAACTACTTAATTGAGGATTAGTGGGGAGATGGTCATTTACAAGACTTCTGATGATCACATTTCTAATTTCAAAGTCCCTTTCTGAAACAAATAATTGGGACAGGAAATGAATGAACATTTGTCAAATCCATACTATGTGCCAGGTGAAAATACCCATGTGAATAAGAGAAAGTCCCTGCTGTTGCATCCTAGAACATCTGAATCTTACTTTGAGTCAAGGTTAAGGTCTCAGTTTGATACAATCATTACAAGAAAGGGTACTTTAATTAAAGACTCCTTTTTCTTTTCCATCATTATGTACAAATCCTAACTAGAGAAAATGGCGAACTAGTCTAAATTGCAAAACATTCACAAATGTCATATTTAGTGATTCTTCAATTTTAAGTCACTTCTAGAAAACTGATTCCTGTCTTTGAGGAGTCATTTTATATGGCTGCTTTACCCAGAACAATAATCTAATAAATAGGAACCCCAAGTGTTTTGGTTTTTGTCACTGCCTATTTTTTTGTAAGAATCCCACGGAGAAGTTACATCCTCTATTATAGAAGGAAGAAACTGGACAGTTTTGGAAAAGGGCTGTGATATCATTATCAATATCACTATTGATTATCTGCTCTGTAACTACTGGTGGATCCATTCTCAGAAAAAATGCCCATATTCCTGAATTTGGCCCTATTTCTGAATATGCCAAATTAGTATTGGTTACGTTCTCTGTACAGACTTAGTAACTGGGGTCAATACTGTGAACTAAAATAATGTGCATTTAATGAGAGCTAAACCTAAAGAATAACATGGGGCAGCTGGTTTTCTGCCCTCGCTGTAACTCACAGGGGCCAATTTTCTCACCACTGCAACATATATCCTTACGTGGCCTTAACACCCATAAGTGATCACATAAGATTTACATGAACTTCCTTCCCACTACTGAATAAGAAAGCAAACTTTGAAATAAGCTTATGGAAATAGTTAAAGAATTAAGATCTAATCATATTTCAAAAGCTCACCCTTAGAGAAGCTCTCTGAAGCAGAGGCCACAGAAACTGAAACTCATTTATTACTTGGGCAGAAATACAAACTTTAGGAGAACGAAGGAGAAAAAAAAAAAAACTTTACTTTGCTCTAGGGAAGAAGCAACTATTCTCTGATGTGCAAAAAAGAATTTATCATCAAAGACCAAATGTGAATGGGGCCAATTAACTTTTTTAAGATTTTTTACCTCCTATAATATTTTTATGTCTTTGCTACTGTTATGCTTTATACCAAAATCTAATGTTGCATGATTTGACAAATGCTAAAGGAAAATGACGACGGTATTTAACAAATTTCAACATACATAATACATAGCTTAAATATGCTTCACATATTTATATATGAGTGGCGCATTTGTTGGTATGGTCTTTTTAGGAAGCAGAGAGAAGACCTGTTTCAAGTACGTGACTTCAGACATCAAAACGTATTGGCACCGTCCAATGACCAAATGACGTTAACTGAATTATTGCTCAAGTAATAAATTATTTCAAATAAGCTTTGAATCTAGGAGTTACATGTCCTGATTTGGCATACTCATAAATCCCATTGTTATTTTACTTATTTTGGAAATTTTTCTACTTTTTGGCTCACTTGGCTAAGAAGAAATGTAATGAATATTAATTGGGAAGTTTATAAAATAATGTATTTATAGGAAGTTGCTATGTTAGGTTTGTTGGCAGTTCGATATAAAGCAGTAATCTCAATACTTAACAAAAGCTTTAGTTCCTTTCCCGGATAATTTGGAAGTTCGAAAAGGTGCTGAAAGGACATTCTTGAGATTTAGTCATTAGATCTTCCTTATTAAAAAAGGCCTAGAGCTTATGTAGTTTTCTAGGGTCATCTATACTGAGAGAATTACCACACCAATTCACTGAAAAATAACATCTGAAACATGTGACAACAAGTATGAAGCCCTATCCCCCCTTCAGTCTGCACACAGAAGGTCTTCAGTTAGTTTTGTTGCTGTGCAGGTGAATTTCCCATCACCCAGACCCTCAGAGCTGCTCCAGCCATATTTTTCATTAACCCAAGATGCTTTGATTGACTAGTCCAACAACTGTTGCCAAATGGTAAGTGGTGGAGCACGGTGGTTAAGAGCCCGAGCTTTGAAGTTAAACCAACCTGGGTGGTGTGACCACAGGCACATTATCTAACTTGCTTGGGCATTATTTTATAATGTGCAGATAAGGTGGGCAATAAAGATTAAGCTGGACTGAGGTTTAGCCACGTAGGAACGGTGGACGTTCAAGATGGCAAGGGATCAGAGAGCGGCGAGTAAGCAGTGGAGGATGAGACCCGTTCTTTACGCAGGAGGGAGCAGGGAGAATAAAAGGCCAGGCAAGAGCGATCAAGAGGAGAGCTTGACAGACGGAGATCCTGACGGTGAACGAGCTGGGTGAGGTGCAGGTCTAAGGCACGGCTGCATCGTTTGATGGATAAAGTGGAAGCAAGACAGAACTTACATTACTAAAGCTGAGCCTGCAAAACTGTAAGGCCAGGTATTAGAAAAGTCAGCGATCAAAATCAGTCTTTTGTAGTCAATTCTCGTTACTCTTTCTTTCTCGTTCTCCCACTTGAAGTCCATAAAAATAACAATTTGCTTTACTGAGGAAGCAATTTTCTTCCTGACATGTCCCCAAGACTGGGGTGCTCTGCTGCTTTTGCCACTGCTAGTAATATTTGTCAATGTTTATAATAATTGACGCATACAGGACATATGTATGCTTATGAAACACGATAAAGAACCCTCTTAAAATCACCATAGAGCTTAATATCCAGCATTGCAAGTACTGGTGCTTCCTTCCCCACTGCACCCCCTGACTCTCCTGAGAATTAGCCACTCTCTTGAATTTTATTAATTGCCTGGCTTGAAAAATAGTACACGTGTAAGTGCCTCTAACGTATTATCTGGTTTTACGATTTTCAGCTTTATAAATCCATGTAATTTCCTGAAATGTGCGGTTTCTCACACAGCATTGTTTCTAAGACTTATTCACGATGTTTCATTTGAAGCTGTATTTCGTCCATTTTCACGGCTTTAGTATATCCCACTGTGTGAACAGACAAAAATCATGCATTCATCTGTTAACGGGCACCTGAACTTTGCAAGTTTCTTCCTCCATGAGCTGGACTGCTACGGACATTCCAGTACACGTCTTCTGGTGTGTATCTGTGAATTTCTAGGGTGTATGCTAGTGAGTTGAACTGATGGTTCATAAATCGAATGTTCAGCTTTACAGGATAATGCCACCAACATTTTGTATTCTCACCGCAGTATATGCATTCTTTTTGTTCCACACTTTCAACCACACTTCGCATTGTCAATTTCCTATTTTTAACAACAGCTTTAATAAGGTATAATTCGCATTTCATAAGGTTCACACTTTAATCTGCACAAGTCACTGTTTTCTAGTATATTCACAGAGCTATATATCTATCACTGCTACCAAATTCCAGGACACTTTTATCACCTCAAAAAGAAACCCCACACCCACTCATGGTCACGTCCCATTTTCTCCTCCCCCAAAGCCACTGGCAACCACTAATTTTCTTTCTGTCTCTATGGATTTTCCTATTCTGGACATTTCACATAAACAGAGTCATACAACATAGGCCTTTTGTGTCTGACTTCTTTCCCTTAGCATGTTTCCAAGGCCCACCTATGTTGTGGCATGCATCAGTAATTCATTCCTTTCCACTGTCAAATAATATTCCATTGTATGGATATACCACACTTGCTTATCTATTCGTCAGTTGATGAACATTTGAGTTGTTTCTATTTTTTGGCTATTATAAAATGACACTGCTGTAAACATTCTTGTAAAAGTTTTGTTTGGGAAATATGTTTTCAGTTTTCATGGATAAATACCTAGGAGTGGGATTGCTAGGTCATATGGTAACTCTATATTAAACTTTCTGAGGAATTGCTAAACTATTTTCCACAGTGGCTGCACCATTTTTCACTCTCACCAGCAAAGTATGAGGGTTCTAATTTCTTCACATCTTTATTAAAATTTGTTATTTTCCATCTTTTTGATTATAGCCATCCTAGTGGTATGATGTGGTATATCACTGTATTTTTTGATTTTCATTTCCTTAATGACTAATGATACTGAGCATCTTTCCATGTGCTTGTTGGCCATCTGTATATCTTCTTTGGAGAAATGTGTATTCAAATCTTTTGCCCATTTAAAATATTGGGTTATTTATTTTTTTTATTGTTGAGTTCTAGAGGTATTTATATAGAATGGATACTAGACTCTTATCCAGATATATGATTTACAATTACTTCCTTCTATTCTATGAGCTGTTTTTATACTTTTTTGATAGTGCCCTTTAGAGCACAAAAGTTTTATATTTTGGTAAAGTCCAATTTATCTTTTTCTTTGTCATTTGTCCTTTTGTTGTCATATCTAAAAATCCTTTGCCTAATCCAATGTGATGAAGATTTACTCACATATTTTCTTCTGAGTTGTATAGCATTTTCCTCTTTTATTGTTTCCTTCTAAGAATGTTACAGTTTTAGCTCTTATATTTAGGTCTATGATTCATTTTGAGTTAATTTTTTGTGTATGCTGTGAGGCAGGGGTGCAACTTCATTCTTTTGCATGTGGATATCCAGTTGTACCAGGTCTATTTATTGAATTTCCATATGAATTTTAGGATCAGCTTGTCAATTTATACAAGAAAGGCAGCTGGGATTTTGACAGGGATTGTGCTGAATGAGCGTAAATCAATTTGGGTAGTACTGCCATCTTAACAAAATTAAGTCTACCAATCCATGAATGTGGATGTCTTTCCATTTATTATGTATTCATTAAATTTTTCAGTGAAGTTTTCTAGTTTTTAATGTACAGTTTTTCACTTCTTTGGTTAAACTTTATTCCTAAGTAATTAATTTCTGCTACTTTAAATGGATTTTTCTTAATTTCATTACCAGATTGTTCATTGCTAGTTTATGAAAATACAATTGATTTTTGTATATTGATTTGTATTCTGCAACCTTGAACTCATTTATTTTTCAAGTAGCTTTTTCTTTGTTTGTTTTGATGTGGATGCCTTAGAATTTCTCTGTATGTAAGATCTTGTCATCTGCAAATAGGAATAGTTTTACTTTTTCCTTTCCAATCTGGATGCCTTTTATTTCTTTTCTTGTCAATCTATTATGTATAAAATGATATCTCGTTAGGGTCTTTGTTTTCATTTTCTTGATTATTGATGATATGAGCAGTTCTTCATGTCTTTACTGGCTACTTATATTCTCACTTCTGTGAAACACAATCACATCTTTAGCCCGTTCTTTTATGGGTCATTTCTGACATAATATCAGATTTGCTTCTCTATTTCTAATTCTTATCCAGTTTATTTCTTTTTCTTGTGTTGTGATTAATGGCATCTCTGTTACAATGTTGAACAGCAGGAGTGATAGTGGATATCCTTCTCTCTTCCTGATTTTAAAAGCAATCCTTCTAATATTTCACCATAACAGTGATGTTTGCTCTAAGTTTTGATTGCTATTCTTTATCACGTTAAGGATGTTCCCTCCTATTCCTAGCTCATTAAGATTATTTATCACAGATGGGGGTAGAATTTCACCAAATGCTTCTTCTTCATCTGAGATGATCATATGGATTCTCTCCTTTCATCTGGCAAGGCAATGGAATATATTAATGGGTTTCTAACCTTAATTCACCCTTGAATTCCTGCATTATATCCAAATGACTGTCACAACCATTTTTATATGCTGCTAGATTCTGTTTCTAACTTTTTGTTAGAAATTTTACACTTAAGATTAAATGTGAGACTGGCATGTAATTTTATTTTTACTGTTTTTGGCTTATTTTCATATCAAGATTATATTGGCCTTGAATGGACTGGGGAATATTTCCTCTTTTTCTTTCCTCTGAAAGGCTTTGTATATTATTGGAATTATCTGTTGCTTGAAAGTTTGATAAGAACTTGAGTATAGAATTATTTGGGCCTGTTGTTTTCTTTGATGAAACACTTAAAACTAAATGCTCTATTTAATAGCTTATGGAACGATTAAGAGTTTTCTATTTCTTCTTCATTCAATCACATTTTCTAGAAATTTCTCCATTTTGTCCAGATTTTCAATTTTTTTTGGCATAAAGTTACTCACTGTACTCTTATCTTTTCTATCCTTCCTGGATCAGGAGCCCTTGTTCTCATTTCCTCTCTTGTGTATTTGTGCATTCTCCCTATTTTTCTGATTAGTCTTCCAGAAAGTCTGTATTTTACTAGTCTTTCAAAGGATCAAATTTTGATTTTACTGTATGACTTACTCACTTTTTATTAAAACTTCCTACTTGCCTTGGCATCCATGACATTATTTCCTTTTGACTCTCCAGGCACCCCTCTGATAATTGCTTATTGGTCTCAGCTGATTCTAAATAAGAATCACCCCATGCCACCTGCTCTTCCCTGTCTAAACTCCACTCTTCTTTCAAATTTTAGAATCCACTCTTACAGGGTTAAGTCACCATTTTGTTGGTGTGAATTCCTACTCTTTCTAACTTCAACACCCCTTTGCACCCACACCCAGACCCCTGTCCAGCCACAGGTTAGATGGCACTGCTCTCCAGGACGTCTCACAGGCACCCCACTAATGTCCCAGCTGAACTCAATCATCTTCCCCGAATCTGTCCTTCCTCACCTCATT
Organism: Balaenoptera acutorostrata; assembly: GCF_949987535.1. Taxonomy (NCBI): domain Eukaryota; kingdom Metazoa; phylum Chordata; class Mammalia; order Artiodactyla; family Balaenopteridae; genus Balaenoptera; species Balaenoptera acutorostrata. The sequence continues at coordinate 62,919,104 of NC_080083.1, forward strand.
AACAGCACCATCATTTAGTCACCCAAACCGGAAACAGAAGAATTTCCTAGGATCCTTTTCTCTCACCCTTGATTGTCTTGCCCATTTTCACTTTTCACTTAGGTCTTCACCTTTTCTCCCCTGAATTTTACAACAGCCTTCTCACTATTCTCTCAATTCTGTCCTATTCTTTCCATCCACTTTTTTTCTGTCTGATATAGATCCACCTACTGGTGTTCTATGTAAACTGTGAGTGTGATCCCATCGCCCAGCCTCCTCTCTGCAGCCTTAACCTCTCCAGTCCCCCACTCCTTCCGTTCCTTGCACAGAAGCTGTAGTAAACACACGAGCTCAGGTCATTCTCTGAAAGCTCTACTTGCTTTTGGCTTTTCACAGTGATGGTCTAAAATAGTGGCTCCAACCTGGGAGCCTTGGACTTATGAAGCATCACAACATTATCAGAGGACACGAGAAAAAGACCATTAGAAGTGCTCGGGGCCTGAAGAAAGAATCTCCACAATCTGCTGTGGAAGGGTTTTCCCCACCTCCCCAACCCCCATTACAGAGGTTGAGTTCTTCAGACTGTTCAGTTTCCTCCAACTAGGCCTTTGCAGAACCACTGCCAAGCCTTCCATCTTAGTCTAACACCCCCCTTGGGAATACACCTGATGCATTCACTCACCAACTGGCCTTTTACTTCCTTTCAGACCAAAATCAGCACTGCAGGCCATCATATCTATATCCCAACTACATGTTATTCTGATCCCATTTGGAATGGGGAAGTCAATCCTCATATCAGTTTTGGGGGTGATTTGTTTATATCTAATGTCAGATTGATTTATTATAGTATTAGTGTAAGTCTGATTTCACTAGAGTAAAAGGAATCAATAAAAGCATGACAAGAGGAAACAAAATAAAACAAGGAAACAAAATCTTGAGAAATAATTTGCAAAGCTTAAATGTCTGTTAATAGTCTATAGCATTGAAAAGTATTTCCCCAAACAGGATTACAATGAAGGAGGAAATTAGGAGAAATGATATCAGTGTGAAAGAAGAAAAATGTTGTTTGAGACTCTAAACTTACTAAATCAGAATCACCAGAATCTCATAATCCAGGAATTTGTATTAAAAGCTCTCCTGTTACTTCTGATAATCAGCCCATTTGCAGAACCACTGTTCTAGTTAATTGAGGATATGACTGAGGGCACTTTCTTAAATAAAAGCATTAGGACAGGGACTTCCCTGGTGGTCCAGTGGTTAAGACTCTGAGCTCCCAATACAGGGGGCCTGGGTTGGATCTCTGGTTGGGAAACTAGATCCTGCATGCCACAACTAAAGATCCCACATGCTCCAACAAAGAGCCTGCATGCCACAACTAAAGATCCTACATGCTGCAACTAAGACCCGGCACAGCCAAATAAATAAATATTTCTTTAAAAACAGCATTAGGACAATAATTTATATAAAGCACATAATTTCAGCTTACCATTCTGCTGTCTCAATTCTACTGTGATTTTTTTTTTTTTTGTAAAAAGAGCCCAATAAGTTGAGATTGGTTGTTTTAAATGAATGAATATCATCAACTTTGATAACCCTGAAAGGGTTTCTATGGTAACACAGGACAAAGATAATAACCACCAAGATCTAAATAATCAAGGTTGCTTAGTGAGCTTAGGCTGGCTTACTTTTATTGGTTTTAAATGCAGTAAAAAGCAAACAGTTCCAAGGAGCCAGACACTATTACTACCAGAGTATGTGACTAATTATGTGCTCCCCCCAAACCCCAAACAAAAATAGACTGGAATATACTGTTTACTCATGAAAGCAATTAAAATACATAAATACAATTTTCACCAAGTCCACCATTCTCAGCATTTAGTTATTTATCTAATTCAAATCACGCAGCTAGGTGTTAGAATTAACGTCTCTGAGCTAAATACAAATATGGAAAGTCATTTTGGGGTTTGATCCTCATTCATTTTCAACCAAATACCCAAATTCATTTCGAATTCACACAAGAACTGCAACAGCTTCACCTAAATCAGTTTTCTACAAGTTAAACATCCCTCCTATACTCAGATGTGATTGTGGAACTACTTTGATCTTTATTCCCAAATTTATTGCTCCATGTAATCCATGACAAAATATAATGTGATTTACTATATCTCTATATGACAGCCCAGCAGCTGACAGAACTTAATAATTTAGCATAAGAAAAAAACCTTCTGGCACCAAAATATACAGATCATAATGGGGACTCTTTAGTACCAGTTTACAATGAAGCCTATACAAGCCGATCATAAGAACTTCAAAACAATTCTTTTTTTCTCATGCATTTAATGAAGGAGATTTTTATTCCTTAAACGTGCTTTGTAGCTGCAAGCAAAAAATTTTGGAACATTTTGCTTTTGTTCTCATTAAAACAATGCGGGACTAGTCGCATACTAATGTTCTGTTCTCAAAGAAAAGAACTAAATTTCTCCATTTAATTTGAAATAAGTGAATAAACACAAACATGGGAATCTTAGGAGACTCTTAAAAAAAAGGAAATTTATATTTGGTTATGATATAGAAAAAGGATAGGTTAGATAATTAGGCACTACTTATAATGAAATCAAGACCTGTCTTTGGAATTGCTAGAACTGAAGTTTCTCTGAAATTCCCACTCTCTGAACATGCGTCTGCATTCAGGGCAGGAAATGTCAGACGAGAGGGTGCTAAGGTCTCTTGTGAGACTACTTTTCGGGGGGTCGTGGTGGCTCTGGTGCTGCGGGTGGCGATGGGCCTGAGGGTCTCACGCTCCTGACCGAGGTGGCCGAGCGGGGCTGCCCCCAGCCCACCCCCGCCCAGCACCCCCGCAGAGGACGAAGCCTCGGCCACGTGGTCTGGCTGGGCTTCCGGAACCTCACTGGTTTCCTAGCACCGAGATTCTCAACAGAATCCCCCCAGACCCCTGCCCCTTGGACCTTTAGGTATTTGTCAGCCTATGATCCAGTCAGTGAGAAGTCACCTCCTGTCGCCTCTCCAGGTATTTGGTTATAAAAGACAAATTATATATTCATCACTTCAATTCAAAAATTTGACACGTCTTCTTACAGGTATTTGAATGAAAGATTCTCGCCTAGGTGAGTATATTGCTGGGACTTCCAAGACGCCATCCACGCGCTGCATCTATCTTCCTGAATCCACCATGGGCCACAATCTGATCCCCTGCTTTGCAGGTCCACACACTCAGTGTTGCCAGTGCCCCTGGGTGGGTTATTTGACTCGTACAGACTGAAGCCATAGCAGACCCAGGTTCTAGAGGGTGTTTTCTGTTATCCTGTCTTCTATCCTTTCTTAAATCTCCTTTAGATTTGCACATAACCTTGCTCACATTCTAAACCAGCTTCCTGACATGCTTCATACCTATCATGTGTCAGAAACACTCACCTCTAGTACTGTAATCTCAGAACAGAACTTGGAAAAATTCGAAGAATTTTTACTGTCTCTTCTTGGGAAAGGTTATAGTTAATTGCTTCAGAATGCAAAGCTACTAAAATCCTTGAAGTGCTTTTCTGATGAACTGTATGACTGCTTTTCAATTCATCCCAAATAAAAGAACAAATAAAACTCTATATGCAAATGTACCACAAGCCAGGCTTTGTTCCGGAGTGCTCTGGTGGACTCTCAACCTTTTAAAATGGTCACAAGCCTTCTGAATATTTAAATACAAAACAACCAAAAGACATGAACTAAATAATTTACTAGCCAAACAGGCAGAAACTAAATTTTAAAATTGTCTTGACTGGTCAAAGCTATAATACAAATGTTTCAACCCAAAGTATACTCAAAAGCTGTTCCCCTCCATTTGGTTTACAAAGTTTAAATATAAAAATGTAGTATTTAATTCTACAGTGTTGTTTCCCTTTTATTTCGAGGTGAAATAATGAGAAAATGTTTTCTATGCACCATCTCCTGAAGTGTTCTTTTCTTCCCCACATCTGAAATAGAATCTGTGGCTGCCGACAGAAGATCCTTAGGAGTATCTACCACTGAGAAACCCTATGTCCTTCACAGCTTAGACGAAAAGCTCCTGATGCCCCCAATACACTCACCTCTCCGCTCCACCCAGACATACCACATTATTGGTTAGCTCTACTCTCTTGCTTTTGTCTCCTACTCAACTCTGACTTCAGAACCAAAAATTCAGGGTTTTCGCCAAATCAAGGGGTCTCAGGCCAAGGAATCTGGATGTTACTCTGGATGCAGTGGGTGCATCAGAGGTTTGTGAGCCGGGAGCGAGATGAGCTATCACGGGGAAGACGCATCCCCCAGGACTAAGGAGAAGGAACCAGAAGAGCAGAGCAGAAAACGGTGGCAACAGTCGGAGAATTGCTGCTTTTGTTTCAAGTCCTAACACAGCTACGATAATTGAGGAGACAAATGAAGTGAAATGGGGTTATCCCAGCCTTGTGCCTCTTTCTGAAGGAGAAAGTTGCATTAGGGGCAATCAGAAAATTAAACCAAAGGAAACAACAGCATTTTGAACTCTTTGCATGTTATCTACCTTTCTACCATCTATCTTACAGAAACACGTGGGCACCCAAATGCTGACACGCTCACAAACGGATTTTCCTATAGTAATTCTTCGTTTAAAGATGCTTAATTTTGGTATATTTTTCAGAGTGCAACTGGGATAAATGGAAGATGTATTGAGAGATCTAACTATGGGTGAATCATAAATAATCCCTTAGAAACTGAGGATGAGAACCTTGTCTCTGTGTGGATGTGAAGTCATCTCTCATAGCTATTCCCACCTCTTGATACACTCTTCCCGGTATTACTGATGGCCTTCGCTTCCATAACCCATTTTCTTTTTTTAAATTGAGATATAATTTATTTACCATCTTATTCACCCTTTTCAAGAGTACAGTTCAGCAATTTTTAGTATATTCACAAAGCTGTGCAATTATCGTATTTGTCTAATTCCAGAGTATTATCATCACCTGAAGGAGACCCTGTACCATTAGCTGTCATTCTCCATCCCTGCCTCCCCTCAGGCCCAGGAAACCCCTAATCTACCTTCGGTCTCGATGAATTTGTCTATTCTGAATGTTTCATATACATGGAATAATATAATATGTGGTTTTTTGTGTCTGGCTCTTTTCACTTGCACAATATTTTCAAGGTTTATCCTTGTTGTAGCATGTATCAGTAATTCATTACTTTTTATGACTGAATGACATCCCACTGGATGGATATACCACATTTTGTCTACTTATCATCATTAGATGGGAATTGGGTTGTTTCTACTTTTCGAATACTGTAAATAATGCTGCTATGAACATTTGTGTACAAGTTTTTGCATGAACATGTTTTGAATTCTCTTGGGAAACACTCGGGAGTGGAACTGAGGGGCCCTATAGTAATTCTATATTTAACTTTTTGAGAAACTGCCAAATGGTTTTCCAAAGTGGCTGCACCTTATGTTCTAATTTGCCCACATCTCTGACACTTCTTCTTGTCTGTCTTCTTGATTACAGCCATTCTAGTGGGTGTGAAGTAGTATTGCATTGGGATTTTGATTTGCATTTCTGTAATGACAAATGATGCTGAGAATCCTTTCATGTGCTTATTGGCCATTTGTATACCTAGTTTGGAGAAATGTCTATTCAAATCCTTTGCCCATTTAAAAATTGCATTATCTGTCTTTTTATTGTTAAGTTATGAGAGTTCTTCATATGGGTTTCTAGACCCTTAACAGATAGATGATTTGCCAATATTTTCTCCCATTCTGTGGGTTATCTTTTCACATTTTTGTTGGCTATATTCTTGGAAGCACAAAAGTTTTTACTTTTGATAGAGTCCAATTTGTCTATGTCCTCTTTTGTTGCTTCTGCTTTTGTTGTCATGCCTAAGAAACCATTGCCTAATCCAAGGTCCCCAAAATTTACTGGTATATTTTCTTTTAAGAGGTTTTATAAGTTTAACTCTTACATTTAGGCCTAGCAGGGTTGTTATCAACAAATTCTCTTAGTCTTCGTTTATCCGTGAATCTTTTATTTCTCCTTCATTTTTGAAGAATGATTTTACCGGACGTAGAATTCTTGGTCAATAGTCTTTTTCTTTCAGGACTTTGAATATTTCATTCCACTGCCTTCTGACCTTCATGGTTTCTGATCAGAAAACATGTTAATTTTTAATTATGTTAATTATTTATAATTAAATAACATTATTTAATGTTAATATTTCCATTAGTTCTTTAGACACAGTTTCTTTAGTTCTTCGAGCATATCTAAAAGAGCTGATTTAAAGACTTTATCTAGTAAGTTCAACATGGGCTTCCTCAGGAGCAGTTTCTACTGATTTTGTTTTTACCTGCCCCTAGGCCATGCTTTTTTGTTTCTTTGCATGTCTCATAATTCTTTTGCTAAAAACTGGACATTTTGAATATCATAATGTGGCAATTATGGAAATCAGATTCTTTCCTTTCCCCAGGGTTTGTTGTTGTTGCTAGGGTTTTTTTGTTTGTCTGTTTTGTTTTTTAGTGACTCCTCTGAACGAAGGCTATAAAGTATGTATTCTCTGTCATACGCGGTCACGGAAGTCTCTGCTCGGTTAGTGGTCTGCTAAGGACTGGGCAGAGGTTTCCTTAAACGCCTGGAACCAACAGGTCTTCCAGATTTCACCATGCTCTGTGTGCATGTGAGTGCACACCTTCCACACTCGAGTGGCAGATTACAACCCTGCCTTCTCTTCCCACTTGTGCAGAGGCTCAAGGTCAGCGAGAGGTGAGAACTGGAACCGTCTCAGATCTTTCCTGAGCACGCACACAGCTCTATGTGTGTACACGGCAGGCTAGATTCCAAGGGATATACTGGAGATCACCAAAGCCCCCATGGACAACTTGGTCCCAGCTTACACCTTAAGCTTTTGAGTTAGCCTACTGTTTTCCCTGATTGTTACACACCACCTCAGGCAGCTGGGACCCTAAACAATGATCTCTAGCTGTTTTTGAAAAATGCTCCTCCGGTAAAAGGGTTCTCACACTGAGTGAGCTCCAAGTCAGGACAAATAAAGACAGCCTTGTGGGTGGGGTCTTCCTGGGACCCATCAGACAGGTGGGTCAAATAGTAATCAAATAATAGTTTTCAGGAAATGGGGCTTTGAAGGAGCTGCCCTGTTCTGCCCCCTCTGGTGGCTTCTAGGCTGCTGATTTTCTCCTTGATTGCTGGCTGTTGGTTTTCAACACTAATGCAGAGCTGGGAAGAAAGTATGGAAATAGGGAAAGTTGAAAAGTCACAAAGCTGGCTGTTCCTACCAAGATCCAGATTTTATTTTTGTTTTGTTTTTGAATGAATGCTCCTTGGATTGCTGTAAGCTTGGTTAATTTCCAGAGTTCTGAAAAGGTTATGATCATTTTTGCCTGTTTTGTCATTGCTTTTATGGAGGACAATTTTTGGAGGTTCTTATTTTGCCATTTTCCCTGGCATTCTCCCCGGAACACTCATTAAGTGTTGTTTTCCACAGGGTTACATCCTTTCCTGTTTTCTCTTCTTATTCCACAAACTTTCCTTGGGAAATATTATCCCTGCCTAGGCCTTCAAATTCTACCCAAAAGTCACTGACTCTCAAATCTACATCTTCTACACTAACATTCTCTCTTGGAAGACTTACTGGTGACCAATGGCCATTTCTGTGTGGGTATTTTACAGGTGTCTCCAGCCCAACACGTCTGAAACCACTCATCCACTTGGTTCCCATACTAGGAAACTGAGAGGCACCCTAGATTATTCTCTTTTTTAAAAAATTTCAAGTCTTCACTAAACCACCTCTTCTGTCAAATATTCCCACATCCCACCTGCCATCAAGTGACTCATTCTCTTATCTTAATACACTTCCGCCCCTGTGTAACATCTGTTCACACGATGATCCTCGCCCTAGACTATCAGCATCGCGAGCAAGAACTGACTCACGTTCTCATCCCCAGGACTCATCACGGCACCCAGCACGTTAGAGTCAGGCGTGTGTTTTATCCGCGTAGCGAACTAGTTTCCAAAGATGGCCACATCTTCCCACATGTTCTTCTCACAACACAGTGTCAACGTTCCTCCCTCAAGAGATGGGGTCTCTGCTCTCTCCTCTGGAGCCTGGGCAGAACTTTGTAACCGCCTCCAGCAAAAGAATGAGGTGGAAATGGCAGTGCTTGACTTCTAAGGTAGGTCAGAAAGGTGATATGGATCCCACCTGGTTCTCTGCCTCAGGACACGTGTGTTGGGAGTCCTGAGCCAACACTTGAGAAGTCTAGCTACCCTGAAGCTGCCACGTGAAGAGGCCACGTGGAGATGTGGAGCTGTTAGACAGCCTTCCCTGTACAAACCAGAAATGTGAGTGAAGAAGCCCTCAGATGGCCTCAGCCTCAGCTACGCCCAACTGCAGCCACAGGAGGAATCCAAGCCAGAAACACTCAGCTAAACAGCTCCCCAACTCCTGACCCACAGAAGCAGTTAAGAGATAATAAATGTTGTTTCTGAAGCCACTACATTTTGTGGTGATTTGTTTTACAACATTAGATAACTGAAAAAGTAATAAATGCAGAAATGAAGATGATGATAGAGAAGTATCTTGGTGCATACACAATATTCATCTTTGTTTTCTCTACCATGCATCATTTTTAAATGGAAAAAAAGTGGTAAATATGTGATTAAAAGAAAAGTACCTCATACCTGCATCAAAAAATGTCAAAATGTAATTAATGTGTATGCAAAATGAACTTGCATCCAGCAAGGAAGTCTTTTCCCAAAATACTTAGGGGTTGCATTATTTTCTCAAAATATAGTTTTTCAAATAATAATTTGCTTATTTAACCAAGTACTATATGGTACCCCAAAAGGCAAAAACCTTATTCTCCATTCCCTCCAAATAGATAACTTCATAAATATAACTTCTGGATCATAAAGATAACTTCTGGATCATTGACGTTACAATGCTTGACTGTTCTTGGTAAATTTTTCCTATATTAAATGTCTTAACATGTTTTTGTACTGTTCTAATCAAGAGAGTCCTTTTATAAATCATTGAGCACTTCTGTTAATTCTGAATTTTCACACGTTAGTGATACTTAATGAATTTAAAATAGTTTATATTTATGAATTATTTAAGATAGCCTAGATGTAAACAAATCCACAATGACAGAAATAATGATTCTGTTTCTAACACATATTTAACCTCAAGCTAATAGCTGTGAATATCTTGAGATTATATTTCTTTAGAACAGATGCTTACTTAACACAGATAAATTAAACATTAAACAAAGCCTCATCCAAAAGAATTTGCCACTTTTCAATAACCTTTTAACGCGTTTTAAAAGAGTTGGGATTAATTACCTATAGTTTCTAAAAATGTGTATTGTCTGGTTTATTTAAGTCAAAAGGAATAGCAATTTAAGTAAAAACAAGAAAAGCTTTGACTCACAAATATAAAAGAAAACTTCTTTGTATCATTAAAGTTAAATGTGCAATCTATGCTCCTGACGCTGTTTTGTATTCTAAGTCTATAAAGCTTTTTTTAAAAAACAAATTTTAGATATTTTTCCGTTTCAAATGTTGGTGAAGAAATCTAATTATTCACTCAACACATATGTTGGGAGCACTATATAAACCGCCAAAATTTCCCTTAGAAGAGATATATAGTTTACAGTTAAATATCAGGAAAACTGTCCTCAATTCACATTTTTCTTTTTGCTTAGTACATTGAGCATAATTTTACATAAAGTATATTGCTGATGTCATCATTTAAAAGAATCCCTTATTTGAGTTTTATTTGCCAATTTCAGGCGGCTACATTCTGGGCTGAAGGAAAAAATTTAATAGTGCTTTGTGAATTATTTAAAATACTATATGTATATGGGTGAATGTATAATTTATTGTCAGAATTGGATAACTTTTGAGAGTGAATGGAGTGTTAAGAGTCACAGCGAGAAAACCCGCATTGAAACAGGAACCTGAGGTCACCCTAAGTATGAGTTACATCTCCACCACTACACTATTAACAGAACAAGATTAAACACCACCATGCTAGGTCAGCTCCACAGTCCATCTGGCCAAGTCCATTATGCACCCATAATCTTCACAGTAACAGGAAGAGTCATAAAGGTCTTCATCAACACCATCATTAATATATTTTATGTTATTTTATTATTTCTGCTACCACCACAATACTCCCTTGCCCAGAGGTCAGAGTTCTAGGGACGATCATGTATATTATTTAGGAGCTGCCCTGCGGCCCCTGCCCATGCTATCGGGTGCAGAAAATCAGTCAACAAATTGAAAGCAGCTGCCACTAGGATAAAGTGACAACAGAAAGAAGAGGGAGGGGTGGGAAGAACCATGAAAGGGAGAGAGAACCAGAATGACCACGTGGGGCACATTTATTGTAGGGAGGTTCTACGTGGTACCAAACGTTCACAGTGATGACTCTGAGTCGTCAGGAAGGGGCATTGATGGTTTCGGCATTTTTTGTCTAAAAGAGTAGAGCGGTATGTTAGAGAAAGCCTTCAAAATGAACGTTTTGGCACAAACATGGTGATTACATTTTAGTTATTTGGAAACTGACACGTGGAACAATTGATTCCTAAGCAATATCTGATAAATGAGGCATTCCTGTACTTCCTTTTATTTGTCTTGAAACTATCTCTTTCAAGTTCTTCTAAACAGTGTTGAAAAAAAAAATCAGAATTAACCCACTCATGGTATGAGAAGATTAGAGAATGTGATCATAGAATCTCTCGATCTTCTGCCTAAAATGAAAACTTACATCTTCATGTCCAAGGTGCTTCATTCCCTTTATCACTTTAGTTATCCTCTTTCAAAGGTTCACTAGTTCTGTGTTATTTTCATAATTTTAAGCTTCATTAAGTTCATTCAAATCGTATTTGATACAAAAGCAGAAAAAAATGTTTTGCTCTATTCCGTTTCCAGAGAGCAAGAAGTGTCTGTGTCAGTTTCACTGGTTGGTGAAACCACGGCCCAAGAATTATTCTTTACGAAATCTTTTCAGTCTAATTGGGGAGCTAGAGTTGAAAAAACAATAAAGATCTATCCGTCCATCCATCCATCTGTCCATCTAGCCAACAAGTTTTTATTGGCTGCCCACGATGTGCGAGACACTGTTCCAGACACAGGAGAAACAACAGTGAAAAATCGAGCAATAAAAATAATAAATCCCAGGAAGTGCAAAGTAATGTGGAGAAAAAAGGCAGAGTCCAAGCACAGAAAGTGAGAGGGGGCGCTACCATTTAGGCAGGAACCAGCCGGTCACTGGATGCTATGAGATCTGGAGGAGAAATCCAGAACAATCTCGGCCTATTTACAAACGGCGAGAAAGCCCCCTGTTGGATCTGGGTGACGGGGGAGGAGCAGGAGGTGAGCTGGAAAGGTGAGGCCCAGATCCCACTGCACCTGAGGGCAAAGTGAGGAGTTTCCCTTCTGCCCTAATAGTGCTGGGGAGCCGATGCGAGGGGCTGGGCAGAGGGACCCGCGGGGGCAGCAGCGCTCAGAGAGAGCAAGTGCGGAAAGGAGACCAGGCGAGCGCCGCCGCAGAGCCCGGCCGAGAGCGCCCAGGGCGCTCTAAACCAGGCGGTCGTGGCAGAAGTGACGAGAAGCCGTGTGACGTGGGACGTACTTTGAAGACAAAACCAGGGGGACTTCCTGATAGGAAGGATGTGGCCGTGAAAGAACGCACTGCGTCGGGACGCCCGCGAGTCTTATTCCCCGACTTGGAGGAGACCGGAGGGGACTGAGAGGCCTGTTTCAGAAGTGGTGAGTGCGGGGTCCTCGCATCCCAGCAGATTTCGGGGCCGACATCTAGGGCGAGGCTGGATATACACGTCCGGGGCTCGGGAGAGAGACGAGGACGAGAGATGCAGACTGGAAGCCGCCAGCATGCGGATGGCGTTGACGCTGTGGGGCGAGACAGGGTCAGCCAGGGTGAGAAGAGAAGCATGAAGGGGCGTGAGGGCAAGGTGGGGCCACTACCACAGCAGGTGTCCGACCAGGAGAAACCCCCGGGGAGTGTGACACCGCCTGTTAACGCGATTGAAGTCTGTCAAAGAGAAAGCGACCGGCGGTGTCGGAACTGCCGAGGTCGACTGAGATGAAGACGGAGGACGCACACCGCGTTTAGTGCCGCGGCCACTTGATGATCCACACGTTTCCGTTACTGGAGCGGCTAGAGCCCCAGTGACACGGGTGGAAGAAGAGAATACGAGAACACGGAGCAGGCAGGCAGCCAACCCTTGCTGGGGAGTCTGGCTACAAAGAAAAGCAGAGGAACGGTGGCTGAAGGGGGTCTGCGTCATTGCAGCAGAGCATGTACTGCTCGTAGAGTACCATTCCCCTTCCCCACACCCCACCTCCGTTTTCCAGCCCCTGCAGGTAAGTGGGCCCTTGTCTAGTGATATTCGAAATAGCGGAGTCTCCGCAGACTTCAAAAACAGACTTATGGTTACCAAAGGGGAAACGTGGCGGGGCAGGGGGCGGGGGGAGAAATCAGGGGCTTGGGATGAACAGACACACACTGTACCTAAACTACCTAACCAACAAGGACCTACTGTGTAGCTCAGGGAACTCTACTCAATACTCTGTAACAGCCTAAATGGGAAAAGCATCTGAAAAAGAATAGATACATGTATATGTAGAACGAAATCACTTTGTTATACACCTGAAACTAACACGACATTACTAATCAAATACACTCCACTATTAAGAAATATAATTTGAGCCACATATGCAATTTTAAATCTTCTAGTGGTCACATTAAAAAGTTAAAAGAAACAGGTAGAATTTTTTAAAATTAAGAAGTTTAAAGACCTTTGTACTTTAGGACTATAAAAATACTTTCCTATGTTTTTGCTTGTACTCTTTTAAAAATATTTTAATATTAAATCTATACAGAATAAAAAAATATTAAAGATAGTGGAGTCTCTTTGTCGAATGATACTTGACTTACGATCCAGGAAAGTATTAATCACATGAAATTTATTGGTAATTAACCAGTTTAGACCTACAAAAACAGCGCTTTCTTATGACTTAACAGTAAACCTTTGTTAAGCCACCGAAATCTTGGGGTCAATTTGCTACCACAGTATAACATAGCATAATTTGGTATAAGTGGTCAAAGAATTCTTTAACATATTATAGAATGTTTTTATGATTTGGGAAATAATACTGTAGAGAGAAAAATGTTGCTACAAGAGAAGAGATGAATGATTAAAGGAAAAAGTCCTTCGGGAGAGGTGAGGTGTGCAGTGCACCAGCGAAGTCCTTAGACAGAGGCACACGCTTCCTTAAGTAAGGTGTCCACGCGTGTTCTAAGGGGGGAGGGGTGACTACACAGACATGGATGCAGCTGGAGGGGGAGGTGGGATGGGCTGATGAGGTGGTTCTCTTCTGTTGCTTCTACTTTTCCAGCAAAACAACAGTCGACAATGAGAGGAAGGAAGGAAAAGGAACTGTTGGAGGCTTGAGAAGAAAAGAGAGGTATGAAATTTTCCTAGAGAGCGGGAAAATGAATTAACTAGGGAAGTGCTGAGGGCCCACTCGAGCTTTTTGGCCTTAAGTTTAAGTGAGACCAGTTAACGTAAGTGTGTCTTCTCTTGAACTGTTTTCAACTGTTTAGATACAAGAGTAGGGTCCATGAGAATTTGGTTTAACCAGGCTTGGGGATTTGTAAGCAAGGGAGGGTGGAGGAAGTTGAGGGCAGTCCAAGGGGGTGGTGAGTGCACTGATGGGACATGAAATCTAAGCTGGGGAGTGTAGGCACAAGGAAGTTGATGGAATGTGAAAAATGGCGAGGTTCATGGATTAGAAGTCCCCGTGGGGCAAAGATCTTAATGAGGATGCTAAACTGAGTTAGAAAGGGGGTGGGCTAGGGACAGGTAGAGGGAGAGAGGAATGCCTGAAGCCAAGACTCTGAAGACGGTACAGGTATTAGAAAGGGCAAGGACTCTAGGTCATAGCCATGGGCAGGAGCTGAGGAGAAGAGTGATGGGCTAAAGGAACCGAGAGGTCAGTGTGATGGGACGCTTCTCATCAGCGGGTCCATCCATCCCACGCCATCTTGGCTGTGGACAATTATGACTCGTGTCAGGACATGCTTTGTACTTTCTGTACACGTTTAATCACATACAAGTTACAGCCACGAAAGTCAAGCCTTATGAATGAGATAGTGTTTGAAACAATATCTAAATTTCATAAGAAAAGTGTCATTTAATTAAATAAAAGTTTAAAAAATTTTGCTCTTCATTAATCTATCGATAACTTAAAGCTAAAGGACAAGCCATGCATTTCTACAATAACAGAATGCCTTATTTTTGTCTACAACTCTAAATTGAAGTGGCACTTTACTACTAAAATATATGTAAAAAAAACATTCTTAATTTCTCTCCATGAATACCTATTTTTTCATTGCTGTTTTCCAATCATACTCATATGTACTGAAAGCACCTTTTTCTTACTGAAAAGTATCTAACTTGTCTGTGGTTTTCATTTTCTTGCTTTGAAGGCTATTTATATGGAAAAATGGCTTCTTCCTCTTGTCGGCGGTTCATGTTTAAGAAAGGAATAGAATTCCTGCTCCAGACACAGACCTAAAGAGCCCAGAGAAAATTCTTCCCTATCTATCAAACGCAGTGGTCTAATGCGGCTGACAAGGACACCTAAAGGCAGCAAATGACAGTCAGCCATTTATAATGGAAGGGTTTTCATTGAACTATTTTTGGTTCCTATTTATAAATTATCTCCAGATAGAAACCAACCAGATTAAAATGAAACATTACAATGCAACAACAAAACTTCAGTTTTATTTAGAAATAAAGAAACCTTCCAAACAAGCATCCCTAATCTCTCAAAGACAATGATAAGGCAATCTGGCAGCTTTCAAAAGTCGAAGTGACTTTCAAGCACGGCTATTTAAATGGACAGAAATTTCTGCAGTTGTCAATGCAAAATTTAAAAAGAGAACTAACACTTTTTAAAATGAATGTATAAAACTTTAGAATTTATATGAGATAAAATCTTGTTTTCAACATTTTTAAGGTTGAAAAAAAGCAGACACTGCTTTTCTAAAGCTATTATTGAACAAAAAAGTTCAGAATAAAGAGTACATGGATGGGGGGCTCCCCTGGTGGCGCAGTGGTTGAGAATCCACCTGCCAATGCAGGGGACAAGGGTTCGAGACCTGGTCCGGGAAGATCCCACATGCCGTGGAGCAACTAGGCCCGTGAGCCACAACTACTGAGCCTGCACGTCTGGAGCCTGTGCTCTGCAACAAGAGAGGCCACGACAGTGAGAGGCCCGCGCACCGCGATGAAGAGTGGCCCCCACTTGCCGCAATTACAGAAAGCCTTCGCACAGAAACGAAGACCCAACACAGCCAAAAATAAATAAATAAAATAAAGAATCAAAAAAAAAAAAAAAAAAGAGTACATGGATGGACCTAGAGAATATTATGCTTGGTGAAAAAGTCTGAGAAAGACAAATATCACTTAAACGCAGAATCTAAAAATTACACAAATGAATCAATATACAAAACAGAAGCAGACTCACAGACATAGAAAACAAACTTACAGTTACCAAAGGGGAAAGGAAGAGACAAATTAGGAATACGGGATTAACAGATTCAAACTACCATACATAAAATCAGCAGCAAAGATTTACTGTATAGCACAGGGAATTGTATTCAATATCTTATAATAACCTATAATGGAATATAATCTGCAAAGAAATAGCTGAATCACTATGCTGTACACCTGAAACTAACAATAGTGTAAATCAACTAAACTTCAATTTAAAAAAAGGTAACGCATGAGTGAGCATTTCCTCTGATACCATAGGACCCAGGTGACTTGCAGGACACTATAGGAAGATTACACTTCTGGTCATCCTATACAAACACCAGGAAAAGGTCTGGTTCTTGTTCTGGGATCTGGACCAATAATTCTGCTTGAAAAGGTACATTAAGAGGATTCCATTGTCGAATGGATCTCAGATAGAGTTCAAAGTGATCAAATAAAAGCTAAAGATCAGTCAGGTACCAAATAGTCAAGAAGACCAATAAAGGTAGAAATAAGAAACATGGGTAATGGGCAGTTAGGAACCCAAATCAGAGTCTGGCTGGGAGTGAGGAATGTGGAGTAGGCATGAATTGGTTCATTCCCTGGTGGTCCAGTGGCTAAGACTCCGTGTTCCCAATGCAGGGGGTCTGGGTTTGATCCCTGGTCAGGGAACTAGATCCCACGTGCTGCAACTAAAGATCCCGCGTGCCACCACTAAGACCTGGCACAGCCAAATAATAAATAAATACTAAAAAAAGAAAAACATTTTTTAAAAAACAAACAACGGTCTTGTGAAGCAGGATCTCCTTCTATCTTACGCTCATGGCGACTTGTCTGAGCCAAGAGACAGCTGGATTAGCTGGGTAATGGCATGGGAAGCAGACGATTCCCAGCGTAAGTTTTGGAGAAAGATACGCTGGAATCAGCATGCTGGTTCTGCACCTGTAGCTGTGTAACTCGGAGCAAGCTGCTTCACTCCTCTGAGCCGTAGTATCGCCAACTATTCTACAGGAATAATAACTTCAAGGTGTTGTGAGAGTTAAACAATGTATGTGAAAGTGCCTGGCACGTGGAAGGCACACGTAAACACCTTCCTCCATCGGGCCAGTACATACTTTACATGCTTATCCGTTGTTTAAATCACATCGATTATTTTCAGGAATTTGAGCACAAGGAAATGCAAATCAGAGGATCTGTGTTGTGTGACCTTAAGAAAATACAGAGATGATAATTTGTTTCATGACACTGGCAATGTCAACTTTTATAAGAACTATTTAAAAAATCTTGTGTTTCCTCATCAAATTGTTGGCGGGGAAATGAGAAGGGAATAGAAGATAGTAAACAAACTTATTATTTGCAAACATAAACTCAGATAATAAATATCTTTATCCCCTGAAGGTGCCTATTTCTTGATAAGCATGAAAAGCTGAAGCTTGAAAAGACAGTAGCCGTGTGAGTGAAGGACAGAATCTTGTTCAGGGAGATCACTGGTCTACACTGCCTACCCAGGTATTGACAAAGGCCTGGTTAGAACCCACTTGTCTCCTTGCATGTGTGTCTAGCGTTCATTCTCACTGAAGAAGAAGTGAAACCTTGTTTCCTGGGGAAAGTCTCTCGTGGTCCCACAGCTAAGTTGTCCACGCTGGCATAGTGTCACAACTCTTTGTGTTTCCCCTCGTTGCAAAGTCACCACATGGTTCGTTTCCACGTGTATAACAGTAGTGAAGGGCACAAGTGCTGGAGTCCAGCTGAGTATGAATCTCTTCTCTCCAAACCTACCTAAGCCTCCACAAAGAATAACAGTACTTAACTTTGCGGTGAGAAGAGACAATGAGATGAGCCTTTACAACTATGCTTGACACTTGATGCAATACATGTGGGTCATTTTTATTACTAGTCAGTAAGGGCAACTAGGGCAGAGTGTTTAATACCAGATGTCAACACACTTATGGTGTGGAGCTCTCCCCAAAGTACTATAGTATGTGTCCCTTGTCCGACACTTAGTACAAATGAAAACCCATGAAATTCATAAACGTTGAAAGTAGCTGTGATTATGGTTTTAAAATATAGGTAGTCCTTGCTGTGCACCATTTTGATTTACATGCATTTCAGTTTTCCTGGGTGGGTTAGATAAACCCAGTGCCTCAACAACATAATAGTTAAATTTTCAATTACTACAGTACATCTTCTATGGTGAAGAGTCTATTAAATGATTTTCTGATTTTTTAAAAGTGTGTTGCCTCATTAACTTTATAAGACTTCTTAATATGCACTAGATACAAATCTTTTATACAAGGTACATATTTTGCAAATATTTTCTTCCAGTCCATGGCTTGCCTTTTTATTTTCTTAAAGTGTCTTTTGAAGAGCAAAAGTTTTGATTTGGATTAGGTCCATGTTATCAATTTTTTTCTTTCATGGCTCATGCTTTTTTATTCCAATCAAGGAAAAATTTTGCCTGAACCAACATTGCTAAGATCTTCTCCTAGGGTTTCATACTTTTAGAATTCACATTTAGGTCCAGGATTTATTTCACGTTTCTTTGGTAACATAACAGTGTGAGGCGAAAGTAGAAGTTCTTTTATTCCCCTTATGGACAGCCAATCGTTCCAGAGCCATTGATACTTGTGAAAAGACTATCCTTTCCCCATTCATTATAGCACATTTTTTAGTCAAAAAACAATTAATTATAAACGTGTAGGTTTTAAAATCTAAGATTTCCTCAAGATTTGCCTATCAAAAATTGTGCTATTTCTAGCTTCTGAATGGTAAAGATTAGGTTTATAACCTTCAACAACTTTGACTTGGTTCTATTCCTGAGTTCTCAAACAGTATTTAAAAAACAAATCTCAATCGTCACATCTGGATTTTTTATTAAAATGCTGTCTAATTCCTTGGCCATATAAGGTACATTTTAAAAAGATGGTACAGGGCAGTTAAAAGTCATGCCAAAGCACCACTCTGGCTGGAAACTTTTATAGAATTTTATTTTCAGCATATAACCTAACAAATGCAGATAACATGGAAATTCTATGAACCCTGCCAAATGTGGTCCACCTACCCTGGGTTATCTTTTTACCTAATTTGAGCTGATACCATGTTGGGGCTATTTTATGCCCAGCTACATTTTATGGGAAATAAACTGATTTGTAATTTTTTTAAAAATCTGTGTTAAAATATTTTTTAATCTTTCATGTTTTGATCAATAATGATAAATTTTCTTCTTTGTATCTTTGGTCTTTAACACATTCCCAAGCTCACATTTTAGGCACTCAACAAATGCTTAACTGGAATATGAAGTTCAACCAAATTAAACTGCTGATGTGGCGATTTGCAAAATAATCCAGAGATCCAGACCCTAACGGGATATACACTGAAAAAAGTAATTATGCATTTAGTGTTCCTTTACTGAAAGTTGTTCTAAATGTACAAATACACTTTGCATGTCTCAGGTAGGCAGCCATTCATATAAATATTGTGAAAGGGGTTTTTTAAGTTTTTCTGTTAAAAATAGCAAAGCCTTCACTGCAGATCAAAAGTCACATATTTTAAGATAATGTCAAAATCTTAAATACTTCTAGCTCTTTGGAGATAGAAACACAGTGACAGATAACCTAGGCAGCGTATGAGTGCCTTTCCTCTGCCTCTCACTTCTCTTAACACCCTTTCTCAGGGTTCTGTGCCGGTGGGTAAGATTATGGTCAGAAGCAAAACCTGACACTAATGCGGAAAGATACACGCACCCAATGTTCACAGCAGCACTACTGCCGATAGCCAAGACATGGAAGCAGCTCAAGCACTGTCAACAGGCAAATGGATAAGGAAGATGTGGTACATATAAACAACGGACTATTACTCAGCCATAAAAAGAATGAAATTCCGTTATTTGTAGCAACGTGGATGGACCTAGAGAATATTATGCTTAGTGAAATTAGTCAGACAGAGAAAGACAAATGCTATATGATATCACCTATATGTGGAATCTAAAAAAAAATACAAATGAATATATATATATATGCAAAGCAGAAACAGACTCACAGATATAGAAAACAAACTAGTGGTTACCAGAGGGGAGAGGAAAGGGGGAGGGGCAAGTTAGGGGTATGAGATTAAGAGATACAAACTACTATGTATAAAATAGATAAGCAACCAGGATTTATTGTACAGCACAGGGAATTACAGCCTTTATCTTACAATAACATTTAATGGACTATAATCTGTAAAACACTAAATCACTGTGCTGTACACCTGAAACTAATATTGTAAATCAACTATATGTCAATTTTAAAAAAAAGCAAAACCAGAAGGAAAAAGTCCAGAATTACAACAAATAGGGTGAATGCTTGACAAATGTCAATTTTGTTAATTTTCTCTTCAAGGTTAATATTGTGGTACTATCGTATAAAAAGGTCATTTGGGGACATCTCTATTTAATCTGTTTTACATGGTTTGAGACTAAATGATTTCTACTCCAGAGAAAGTACTATCATGAGAAGATTTTGGTTATTTAGTACTGTAGCATTTGAATAGCAGAAATTGAATTTTTGTTAAAGTGAAAGCTATCTGGCAGTAATTTGATCCCCAAGTAATTTCACAAACCTTAAAACAGTTTGTGAGTTCTAAGGGCCTCTGGAGTTCAGATCAACTTCTAATCCATTACATCTCACTCTAATAATCACTCTTTTAGAAAAGTTAAAGGCAAAATAATACCTACTATACCTACATTTTAAGAAAATATCCTATAAAAATGTCACGTTCCATGAGAATGTTTTGAAGATATTAACCACATTGCATACTGTCTTCTTCATTGAGAACCCCTAGTAAATTTTTCTCTGAGATTTCAATTCCAGGAATTTGAACGAATGACTTTTAAAATTATATTGCATTGGATCTTTTTTTTTTTTTTTTTGCACTGAATCTTGTTCTAATTGTGATGCTGTCTCTACATTTGTTCCTGAAAAATGTAGAGTCAAATTCAGGTCCCTCTCAAGGAGGTATACAAACCCTCCTAGCATTCATTGTTCTTTCATAAACCTTACCTCTAGCTTCATGTTTTTTTTCTTTTATTTCCCTCTAGATTTGATTCCTTACTCTAAAAAAACTTGCATTTAAAAAGTCATCTTTGAGTTCTAATATTTTCTCCCCTAAAGATATGGAAAAGTAAAAATGAAAAAAAGAAAACAAACACCCTTAGCGTAAGTTAAAGCCAGAAAATGCCAGAACTTCAAAAGAGCTCTTGAGTAAAAAAAAAAAAAAAAAAAAAACGCAGGCAAGATTCACCAATGGATGATAAAAGTAGTAGCTGAAAGTCTGAGGAGATACAGGATACTTAAATAGTCTCAGAATATCTCCTGAAGATATCCTACATATTACAAAGGGGAAACATAACTTTACAACAAAGAAACCTGGCAGATACCACCTAACCACACGATCGATGGTAATGTCACCACTAACACAGTATCTCGATATCATGTACCCCTCGATACTATTATGCCCTTGAGATGGGCACAACACCACTTCCATAGGATTCTCGCCAAAAATGCAGAACCTCAATCTAATCATGAAAAACATTACATGAATCCAAAGTGAGAAACACTGTACAAAATAACTAGTACTATTCAAAAGTGTTAGACTCATGAAAAATAAGGAAAAACTGAGGAAGTGTCACAGACTGGAGGAGCCTAAAAAGGTAGGACAACTAAACACACTGTCAGACCCTTGATTGGGCCCTGTAACAACAACAAAAGAGCATTAGTGGGAACCTGGTGAGATTCAGAGGGGGTCTATGGTTGTTCACCAGTGTAAAGGTCAAGTTTTTTACCAGTGCTAACCGCCTGGTTTCGGTGACCACACTACAGGTAAGTAAGGTGCTGCAAGGGGGGAAGCAGGGTGAAGGACGTGTGGGAATTCTCTGCACTATTTTCGCAACTTCTCAGGAAGTGTAAATAAAAAGTTTAAAAAGTTTTACAAAGTCATCTTCTATCTTTTTATAAGTAGAGTTTTCATAATTACCGTTTGACATTCCCCCAATTTGTCCTAAGCTCTTAGCTTGCCATTTTTTTATCTCATTGGACTGCCTCAGAAAATTGTATTTAGTGTCAATTCAAATATTGTATTTCAAAGACCATCTTCTCCATAAAACAGCCTCTGATTACCCAGACCTCAGATTTCCAGCATTGTACCCTAATCTAGAATTTTACTATGCATTGTTATATAGATTTTTTGTTTTTTGGTTTTTTTTTTTTTTGGCTGTGTTGGGTCTTCGTTTCTGTGCGAGGGTTTTCTCTAGTTGCGGCGAGCGGAGGCCACTCTTCATCGCAGTGCGCGGGCCTCTCACTATCGCGGCCTCTCTTGTTGCGGAGCACAGGTTCCAGACGCGCAGGCTCAGTAGTTGTGGCTCACGGGCCTAGTTGCTCCACGGCATGTGGAATCTTCCCAGACCAGGGCTCAAACCCGTGTCCCCTGCATTGGCAGGCAGACTCTCAACCACTGCGCCACCAGGGAAGCCCCTGTTACACAGTTTTTTAAGTTCTTTTATGCTTGTATTTCTCATGACCACCACTATAAGAAAAGTCTCCGGAAAGCAGGGACAGATTTACATTCCTTTTTCTGATCCGCACTGAGCTAAGTATACGGTAAATGCTTGTTAAATATATGTTGACTCATTCACCCACAAACTAAGGAAACTAAAGATTTGGAAGTTCACATCACCCATTTATTCCCTCTTTGGGCTATTAGACACCAAATACAGGACGAAACGGGCCATTAGTTATGAGCTAAGGATGGCAATTCTAATACTTTCTTGTTCACAGGAAGTCTCTAAAATGTACAATACTTCCTTCAATTTAATAAGGTGATCTGGGTTGAATAGACACCATAATCCATGCTAGAATTGCAATAATTAGAAGAAATATGGGCCTAAATTATAAATCTTTAAAATCTTATTTAAAAATCTGTTAAAATTCCTCATCCAATAATAATATGAAACGTGTAATAGTAAAAGCAGCTGTCACAAATAAGATTCAAAGATACTGATGTTTGAAGAGACGTTTTCCATGACCCGTGCTGCTTCCTTAGAGTATTCCTAGGATCTCTACTGAGCTGCTAAATTCATGCAGTGGGAACAAATGTCTGTTTTCTTTGCCAAGAAAATACCATAGATGAATATTAAAAACAGTTCTGTTAGCCAAAATTCACATCTGCACACACTTAAAAGTGTAGCTTTTCTTTTTTTCCAATAATAATTTGTAATACATTGTGAACATTTAAAACAATAGCATACAATACTCTACACCTGGCTGGTTAGCTAGTGTTTTAGCCATAAGTGCAATGATACAGCCTATACTATTACTGAAATTGATTAGTGTACTCTGTGGATATATGCACGCATATGTGTGTATCTATTAGTAACTGTTTTGGACATATATCTCAGTGCTCTCTCTCTGCCTCTCTCTCCATATGTATATATTCAGAATATAAAATTCAAAACATACCCTAATGTTGTAATGAATTTAAAAAAAGAAAATATTTTTAAGGGTTTTATAATTTTAACACACAGGAGTCAGATTTTTCTACATAATTTGGGGATTCCAACACTTAAAAAAAAAAAATTCTCAACTATCAAAGTGATATTGTTTTTTTAAAAGGACATTCTTTCACTGAGAGTGATATATTACAAGCAATGGTGGGGTTTTTTTCCCACCAGTTTTTCGTGTGTAGGAGAAATGTATTTTGGGCCTGATTTCAATATTATTGTTTTTGCAAACATTTTATAGTTATTTAAGTAGTAGAGGTCCTCAATCTAATGCAATATTTAGAATATGTACATAAACTATTATCTTAAATCATTTGGATGTTTAAAAAGAATGATTAATATGGAGAGTCAAGACCAAGAATAACTTGTATCTTAAAAAGAGGCACTTAAAATATCTGTGTATTATTGTTATTTAAGAAATCACATGTGTGTCCTAGGACACACTCAAATAAACCAGGACCTCTGTGTCTCATAAGCATTTTCTCTGTTTAGTGTGACCTCACTTGACTCTTCATACTTTAGGTTTGTTTTGAGAAGTCATTTTCTAAAATTCATCAGCCTAGTGATAAAATATGCTAGTGCGAGAAATAAAATATGTTGACATATGTTTCTTCATTACATTAAAATTAATTCCCCCATAGGGAAAACTGTCAAATACCAGATACTTATCTGATTATGTAGAAATTCCAAAGAATCTATAAAAAAAGTGACTGGAACTAATAAGTGAGTTTAGAAAGGTCACAGGATAAACAATCACTATAACAAACTCGATTGTATTTCTGCATATTAGTAATGAACAATTGGGAATTAAAGTTAAAAACATGAAATGATTAGGCATAAATCTAACAAAATAAATGCAACATCTATATGCTGAGAGCTATAAACACTGATGAAAGATATTAAAGAAAACTAAATAAACGAGAAGACAGTCTAAGTTCATGGACTGGAATACTCAATATCATTAAGATTTCAATTTTTTCCAAACTGAGAAATAGATTTAACACAATTAAAAAAAAATCCCAGCAGGATTTTGTGTAGAATTCATTATGCTGATTCTAAGAGCAAAGGAACTACCATAGGCAAAACAATTTTGAAAAAGAACAAAGTTGGACAACTCATATTACCAGTCTCCAAGACTGACTATAAAAGCTGCAATAATTAAGATGGTGCAGTACTGGAAAAGGAAAGACATATGTGTCCATAGAACAAAATCAGGGAGTCCAGTAGTGCTGCACACATGGACAGTATATTGATTTTCAACAAAGCTGCAAAGGCGATTCAATACAGAAAAGATAGTCTTTTCAACAAATAGTGCTAATACAATTGAATCTTAATCTATATCTTGCACCAGTCCCAAAAATTGACTCAAAATGGAACATAAATATAAAACTTAAAACTACAAAACTTGTAAACGGAAACAGGAAAAAACCCCTGTGACATTAAGTTAGGCAAAAATTTCTTAGATGTGACACCAAAAGCACTATCTATAAAAGAACAAAATGATAAACTAGACTTCATAAATATTAAGAACCTCTGCTCTTTGAAAAATATAGTTAAAGGAATGAAAAGAAGCCATTGACTATGAAAAGGGTTTTCAAATCACATATCTTATAAAGGACTTGTATCTAAAATACATAAAGAACTCTCAAAATTCAGTAATAAGAAAGTAAACACCTGAATATAAAATTAGAAAAACACTTAAATAAACACTTTACCAAGGAAGATATTCAGATGACCAATGCACACATGAAAAGATGCTCAGCATTATTAGTTATTAGGGAAATACACATGCAGTGAGATACACCTATTAGGATGGCTAAAGTAATGTTACAAACTCAAGAATACCCAGTGCTGGTGAGGATGCAGAGCACCTGGAACTATTACACACTGCTGATGGGGATGCAAAATGATGGGACCGCTGTGGAAGGACTGTCTGGCAGTTTCTAATACAGTTAAAAAATACATTTACCATACAACTCAGCAATCCCACTCCTTGCTATTTACCCAAGTGAAATAAAACATTTATGTTCACACAAAATCTTTACATGAATGCTTAACAGTCCCAAAATTTCTCAACAAACTGGTACATCCATGCAATATTATTATTTAAAAAAAAACAAAAAAAAATGAGCTACTGTGACACACACATGAATGAATCTCAAATGCATGATGCTAAAGGAAAGAATCAGACTCGAAAGGCTCAATATCGAATGATCCATTTATATGACACTCTGGAAAAGGCAAATCTATAGCTGCAGAAAACAGATGAGCGGGTACCAGGAGCTGGGGCTAGGGGAAGGAACGGGGGCGACACCCAAGGTCTGGAGGAATATTTGAGCTGATGGAACAGTTATCTTGATTGTGGCGATGGTCTGTCAAAATCTGTGGAATTATACATAATCTGTATGTAAGTTATACCTTGATGAAAAAATATTTTAAAAAGAGAGCAATGAATGAAGAATTACAGGAGTATCGGAAAGAGCATGGTTTCTTAGGAGCTGGTGTAGGAAGGAGGAGACGGACAGGCCACGTGTCTGAACGAGGAGGATGAGTTTGGCAGGTCTTCCAGGCAGAGGGAACTGCCTGCGTGGAGCCAGGAAGGGCGAGTGTTTACAGCCTGCTTGTTTACAGAGCGAGTCGTCTGGCCTGGGCGCAGCACAGATGTGTCTGTGGTGGGGGAGACAGTTAAAGGTAGGAGAAGACACCACTTCATACTCATTTTGATGGCTACTATAAAAACAAAAGAAACAAAGCAAAAACAACAAGTGGTGGCAACGATATGGAGAAACTGGAACCCTTCTGCACTGCTGGTGGGAATGTAAAATGGTGCAGCAGCTACAGAAGACAGCACGGCAGATTTCTCAAGAAAGTAACAACAGAATTACCATATGATCCAGAAATTCCATTTCTCAATATATACCCAAAATAACTGAAAGCAGCAACTCATACATCTGTATACCCATGTTCATAGCAGTATTATTCACAATGGCCAAAAGGTGGAAGCAACCCAAGTGTCCATCGATGGGATGAATGGGTAAACAACATGTGGTCTATACATACATACAATGGAGTATTATTCAGCCTTGAAAAAAAAGAAATTCTGATATATGCTACAAGGTGGATAAACCTGGAAGACAATATGCCAAGTGAAATCTTCCAGTCACAAAAAGACAAATGCTGTTTGATTCCACTCATGTGGGGTACCTAGAGTAGTCAGATACATAGAGACAGAAGATAAAATGGTGGTCTCCAGAAGCTGGGGGATGGGTAAATAGGGAGTTAGTGTTTAATGGGCATCATGTAGGTTTTGCAAGAAGAAAGAAGTTCTGGAGATGGATGGTGCAGTAATTTAAATGTACTCAATGCCACTGAACTGTACACTAAAAAATTAAGGTAATTAAAATAAATAAGAAGGAAAAAAAGGAGAAAATAGAAGAGGAGAAATGAGGTTATATAAATCCTTGGTCAGAAAACTAAGGCACTGTGGTAACTCACTTTGTCGTGGGCAACGGCACCCGGAAGTTTTTAAGCAGAAGTGGGAAACGCCATTCGCTCACAATCTACCTTGTCCTGAAGGTTCTGCTTGACGCTGTTCCTTGGTGCTTCTCAGGGCAGCTGTCCAACAGATCTAGACAGAGGCTCTGATTTCAGTCAAATGGAATCAGAGCTTCATTCCTTCCATTGTCCCCGCCTCATTAAAATAACTCTCTTTGAGGCGAGAGGCCGTTTTGACGTTGCCAGGGCCTGATCCAACCCAGCAATGAGATCTGTCTTTTAGGAAGACCCCTGCCCTGTGTCTCAGTCTTACCTTCTTCTCTTTGAGGCCAGATGGTCCTGTGTCCCTCAGGGGCCTCAGACTACCAGCCTGCTCTGTCTCAGGGGTGTTACCATGTTCTCCTTTCATCCCTACCAGACGCAGGGCTTGACTTTCCTTGAGAGACAAGGAGTCTAACATCAGAGAAGCCCACGTTTCCTTTGACCCCCATGAAGATTCCAGAAGCTAAGACGAGAGCCTGATGAACAGGCTGCAGGACAGCCCTCTTCGGTGCTCATGAGGGCACTGCCGCCCTGCCCTGACAGGAAGATGAGTCAGGGGACAGGGATTCAGGCAGGGGCGGACAGGGGCTCCTGATGCCACAACCATGCTGCTCAGTGTCTGATGTCACTCGTGTAACCGCTCACGTAACTCCAGGGCTGAGGACAGCACGTCCCTTTCTGTGTGGCTCTGGTCTCCCAGGGGCAGAAAATGGAAGAAAGCTGAAGATGCCCTAGGGCCTAGGGGCAGGGCAATAAGATAACTAGATGGTGACGTTTGTACATCACTGTTCAGCTTACAAAGTGGTTATAACATAGAACGTTTAGAAAAAACTGAAAAACGTAATTTAAAAACACATATAAACCCATCACACAAAGAAATGAGCTAGCATATTTCCATTTTTCCCCCTAAATGTAAGTTTATCTATGGCTTACTTTTCTTAGTCTCACATCCCATATCAAATCCCTCAGAAAGTCGTGCTGGCTCCAACTTTAAAACATATCCAGAACCTGACAACCCGCGCTGGTGACACTCTGGTCTAAGTCGCCACCTCTCAGTAGGGTCACTGCAGTGCCCTCGTCGTTGGCCTCTCGCCTGTGTTCTCACACGACTAGAATGACCTTTTCCAGCCTGAGTCAGATCACGGCACGGTACTCAGTTTTCTTCCATGCCTGCAGTTAAAGTCCTTACGACAGGCTCAAAGGGCCTGTGTGGTCAGGACCCCTGGGGTCCCCCAAACCTCATCTCCCATTTCCTCTCCCTGGGCTGCTCCACTCTCTTCACACTGGCTTCCCTGCTGTTCCTTGGCCGTGCCAGCCACGCTCCTGCTGCCATGTCCTTGCACTGGCTGCTCACCCTGCCATAAATTTCTTCCTCCAAATACCTACAAGGCTGACTCAACCCCTTCACTGACCTTGTCAGTGAGGCCAACACTGACCACACTATTTAAATGGTCCCAACTCTGGAACTCCAGGGCCTCCCTTCATTTTCTCTATCATTTTATTCAATAGCACTTAGACACTTTTAAAAATTCTATGTATGCTGCTTACATAGGATGTTCTTGGCTTAAGGTCTGTCTCTGCTGCTGGAGTGTGAGCTCTGAGAAGGCAAGAATATCTGGCTCCGTGTTCACTGCTGTAGCAAGCGTCTAGGACCACAGAATAGGCATCAAATGCTAAAAGCATGACAAACGTGCCATTGCCTGCTAATTCCCTTAGCATCAGTTCCTCTTTTTTAAATAATAATCCCCCCAACTTGTAACGTGCACATGCTAACAAGTCCCTGCTTCTGCAGGCGCAGCCCTAGGACTAAGATTTCTCCACTGGAACGTGAGTGGGGATGACACATGCGGTTGCCATGGCACCTCCTGAAAAGTACATTACTTGTCCTCATCTTCCTTCCCTCCTTCCTGCTGGTTGAGAAATGGTGACAACTGGAACCATTGACGGCAGAGGTGGAAGCTCCACAGTGAAGATGACAGAGCCATTCCACCAGCCAGCCTGGGTTCCTAAATGACCTAGTGGGACCTGTGATGAGAGAGTGAAATAAACTCCCAATCTCACTTGTCCACGGTTTTGGGGTTCTTTTTTTACAGCAGCTTAGGCTCACTGTGAAGAATATGGAGAAGACTATATACAATTTTTCACTTTTGATTTATCAATATAGTAAATTATACTAATAGCATCCCTAATATCAAGCCATCTTTGCATTCCTGGAATAAAACCCATGTGATCATGGTATATGATTTTTAAATGCACTATTAGATTCTATTGCCTAATATTTTATTTCATTTTTTAACAATATTCAGAGTGAGATTAATTTCTGTTTAGAGGATATCTTTCTGGGCTTTTAGTATCAGTATTATGCTAACCAGGAAAGATTACTAAGTCAAAAGAGATAGATATTTTTAAAGTTAATAACTTAGGTTACTGAAGGCTTTCAGGAAGGTTGTACCAATTTATACTCACACTAACAGCATTTTAGAGTATTTATTCACTGCATGCTTGGTATTTGGTATTATTAATTTAAAACAATACTTGGTATTATTAAAATAATATGTTTATTCAATACATGCGAAGTAGCATCTTGTCTCAATTAGTGTTTCCTTGATTACTTGTGAAGATGCAGAAGTTTATTTAAGCCAACTGCACTTTTCCTAGTCATGTACATCATTTTTTTTTCTGTATCCTTTAATGTATTCAATTCAACTCAGTTAGTTGACCACTTATAATCATTATTTAATCATCACAATATTGAATCAGGAAACCCTGCCTCACATAGCATGATTGCTTCCCTTCCATTATGAACAATGGTTAGAACAAGACGGGACTCTCAGCCCAGAGCTCTTCCACTGCACTATGCTCTGACACTCAACACCCAACACCTAACGCCCATCAGCTCGCCATCTGCCCTCCCCTCACAGAGACTTTCTAAGCAAAATAAGGCAAGAGTGTAATAAGGATAAGGAGGCTCTGTCTCTTTACTCCAACTTCCTTAAGTCTCCTAATAAACTTTTGAGCTAAATGCATTGAATGCTACTGAAATGTTAGTCTGGTGCGGAAAAAAACATCAGTAAAGGCTAGTTGGGGTATTAAAATAACTAGAGTCTAGTTATCTAAACCTAAGTTCAGTATTACTGTCAAAAAGGCACTCATTTAAAATATATGTATTCAGCATTATAATGTTTAATAATTAAGGCATAGGATATATATATAAAAAGAAAAGCCTCCTTTACATAAAAAGTACCTTCACAGTTAGGGTAATCATATAACTTAGCACGCAAGCTGGGACATGTTTAAGAGTGAAAGAGGCTGGGGAAACGTTAAATCATACAGGATACTGGGACAACAGGTATAAACAGGGACTTTCCTGGGCAAATTGGGATGTATAGGCACATTATTTATGGTAAACTATCAAGATAGTGCCATAAATTATTATTTATGTTGTTATTTGTAATCATGTCATCATTGATGAAGATACTAATGAAACAGATTTTTTCATTTTATTTTCTTCAGTGTTATGAAAAGAAGATGCCCTGTCCAATAAGACTCCTATAAGTTTGGCCATGAAGCTGAAAGAATCAAAAAGGATTGTACAATTATCATTACTAATCTTAAACACACACATACACACACAAAGAGAAACTCTGACAACAACAATTATTAGTAAGGAGATTGAATCATTAATCAAAAAACTCCCAACAAGCAAAAGTCCAGGACCAGATGGCTTGACTGGTGAATTCTACCAAACATTCAAAGAGATTTAATACCTATCCTTCTCAAACTTTTTCAAACAATTTAAGAGGAAGGAATCCTTCCAAACTCATTTTACAAGGCCAGAATTACTCTGATACCAAAACCAGACAACGACACCATAAAAAAGAAAATTACAGGCCAATATCCCTGATGAACATAGATGCAAAAATCCTCAACAAAATATTATCAAACCAAATTCAACAATACATTAACAGTATCATACACCATGATCAAGTAGGATTTATTCCAATGCAAGAATGGTTCATAATTCTAATGGTTCATAAGGTGATGACACACCACCTTAACAAAATGAAAGATAAAAATCATTGATCATTTCAACAGATGCAGAAAAAGCATCTGACAAAATTCAACATCCATTTATAAAAGCTCTCAACAAAGAGGGAATGTACCTCAACATAATAAAGTCTGTGTACGACTATCATATACAACCGTGTAAAGCCAAAAGCTTTTTCTCTAAGATCAGGAACAAGACAAGGATACTCACTCTGGTCACTTTTATTTAACATAGTATTGGAAGTCCTAGCCACAGCAATTAGGCAAGAAAAAGAAATAAAATGTATCTAAACTGAAAAGGAAGAAAAACTGTCACTGTTTACAGATGACATAATACCATATATAGAAAACCTTAAAGACTCCACCAAAAAATTGTTAGAACTAATAAATGAATTCAGTAAAGCTGCAGGATATAAAATTAATATACAGAAACCTGTTGTGCTTCTATACACTAATAACGAACTATCAGAAAGAGAAATCAAGAAAACAATCCCACTCACAATTGAATCAAAAAGAATAAAAACCTAGGAATAAGTTCAGCCAAAGAGGTGAAAGACCTGTACACTGAAAACTATAAAACACTGCTGAAGGAAATTAAAGAAGACACAAATAAATGGAAAGATATTCCATGCTCATGGATTGGAAGAATTAATACCATTAATATGTCCATACTACCCAAAGCAATCTACATATTTAATGCAATCTCTACCAAAATTCCAGTGGCATTTTTCACAGAACTAGAACAAATAATTCTAAAGATTGTGTGGAAACACAAAAGATCCCGAATAGCCAAAGCAATCTTGAGAGAGAAGAACAAAGTTGGAGATATTATGCTCCCTGGTTTCAAACTATACTACAAAACTATAGAAATAAAAAATAGTATGGTATTGGTATAAAAACAGACCTACAGATCAGTGGAACAGAATAGAGAGTCCAGAAATAAAACCACACATGTATTGTCAATTTAAGACATAGGAGGCAAGAGTATACAATGAGGAAAGGACAGTCTCTTCAATAAGTGGTGCTGGGAAAACTGGACAGCTACATGCACAAGAATGAAACTGGACCACTATCTTACACCACATACAAAAATAAACTCAAAATGGGTTAAAGACTTAAAGACTTGTAAGACTTGAAACCATAAGAATCCTGGAAGAAAACATCGGCAGTAAGCTTCTAACATCAGTCTTAGCCGCGTTTTTTTGGATCTGACCCCAAAGGCAAGGACAACAACAGCAAAAATAAACAAATGGGACTGCCTCAAACTAAAAAGCTTCTGCACAGCAAAGGAAACAATCAACAAAATGAAACGGCAACCTACTAAATGGAGAAGGTGTTTGCAAATTATATCTGATAAAGGGTTAATATCCAAAATATATATAAAGAACTCATACAACTCAACAATAAAAACCAAACTAATTAAAAAATGGGCAGAGGATCTAAATAGACATTTTTTCAAAGAAGACATACAAATGGCCAAGAGACACATGAAAGGATGCTCAACATCACTAGTAATTAGGGAAATGCAAATCAAAACTACAATGAACTATCACCTCACACCTGTCATGATAGCTATTATCAAAAAGACGAGAAATAACAAATGCTGGCAAGGATGTGGAGAAAAGGCTACATGTGTACACTGTTGGTGGGAATGTAAATTGGTGCAGCCACTACAGAATATGAGAAATTAAAGATATAACTACCACATGATCCAGCAATTTCACTTCTGGGTATCTACTTGAAGAAAATGAAAACAGTAATTTGCAAAGATATATACTCCTCTATATTCATTGCAGCATTATTTACAATAGCCAAGATATGGAAACAACCTAAGTAGCCATCAATGGATAAAGAAGACGTGGAATACTACTTAACCATAAAAAGAAAGAAATCTTGCCACGTGCAACAACATAGATAGACCTTGAGGGTTTTATGCTAAGTGAAATAAATCAGACACAGAAAGACAAATAGTGCATGATTTCACTTATATATGGAATCTAAAAAGCAAAACAAAACCCAGACCCATGGATACAGAGAATAGTTTGATTAGTTGCCAGAGGGGAGTGGAGGTTGAGGGGCGAGATGAAGTGGGTGAAGGGGATTAAGAAGTACAAACTTCCTGGGCTTCCCTGGTGGCGCAGTGGTTGAGAATCTGCCTGCCAATGCAGGGGACACGGGTTCGAGCCCTGGTCTGGGAAGATCCCACATGCCGTGGAGCAACTAGGCCCGTGAGCCACAATTACTGAGCCTGCGCGTCTGGAGCCTGTGCTCCGCAACAAGAGAGGCCGTGATAATGAGAGGCCCGCGCACCGCGATGAAGAGTGGCCCCCACTTGCCACAACTGGAGAAAGCCCTCGCACAGGAATGAAGACTCAGCACAGCCATAAATAAATAAAAAAGAATCACATCCTCTCTCGGATAACTAAAAAAAGAAAAAAAGAAAAAAAAAAAAAAGAAGTACAAACTTCCAGTCATAAAATAAGTAATAAATTAAATAAAATAAACAATGGGGATGTAATGTATAGTATGGGGAATATAGTCAATAATACTGTATTAACTTTGTATGATGACAGATGGTAACTAAACGTATCGTGGTGATCATTTCGTAATGTAGAGAAACGTTGAATCATTATGTTGTACACGTGAAACTGATATAATATTGTACGCCAAGTATACGTCAAATAAATAAATAAATAACACTCCTATAGGTTTGGCCACGAAGCCAAAAGGATCAAAAGAACTGTACAGTTATCAATACTAACCTTCAACACACACACACACAAAAGGCTTTGGGCACAAATACCTGCTCATTTACTTGCTCCCGTCTCTCTTAGTTCGGGTATCAGTCTCTGAAGACGACAAGTAAACTGCTCTACTTTCAATAACTTATCTATTACTATCACTTGCTGCACTGACCTAAGAGTTTTTTCCTTTATTCTAGGTAAATATTTTTCCCTTAAGAACGTCCAAGAAGTATAAAACCAACAACAACTGGTGAGTGGCAGAACTCCCATTTATACCGGTGCGATTAGAGTATTAGAAAGTTAGGCTACAGAATGACAAGGGGGGTTAATCTTGGAAACTTTAAATGTTTACTTTAAAAATAAAAATAAACAATGATTCATTTATAATTCTAGATTTTATTTTCAAATAACCCCTAACATAAAATACACTGTCTTTTAATTTCCTCCTAGTAAAACTTAGTTCTCTAGCCTAGGAAAGCTAGCCTTTGAAGTGAAGCTACTGCTTTGCTCTCCCAGACCTGCTGGAAAACAGGAGCCCTCTGCTACAGGAAGCAGAGGTAGAGGGGCTGCAAGAGGTTCTCAGGGAAACGGTGGGAGCTGTGCATCAGGCAGCAGCGCTTCTCCACCTCGTCCGCCCGCGACTCTGCAGCCCACGCAGGAGAGGGCGGTAAAACCTTGGCAACGTAACTATTCAAGCATGAATGATGACAGATCCTCTGCTACTTCTGCTGAATAAGCAGACACCCCAGATACGATTCCAGGAAACAGGTGCCTCGCATCAGAAGAAGAAGAAGTGGGAGAAAGCTGGACGTTGATGTTAAACTGAGTCTCAAAGGAACACACAGTTCCTCTTGTTACACAGATACATTAACTGATTGAACTAAAATATTTGGCTTGGACTGATTTGTATGTATTGCCAAAATGACAAAAAAGTCTTAGCTTTTGTATAAGACATAGCCCCTTTCACCATTCAAAGAAGGTTTACAATTGAGGCCATCTGAAGATACTTTAAAATTCTAAACCTTAACATAAATGAACACCAATCCATCATATTCAAATTACGAACACACCCAAAGTTTTCCAAGTTTCCATTTATGCAAGTTTTTTCTTTTCCAGATTAATTTATTGTTACTTTTAGAGGTATCATTAGAGTCCATTATACCAAGCTGTGGGTTAAAAACCCAGAAGAAAACACCAACTTGAAGTTCATCAACATTTGTGGAATACTGTAAAAATCAAACGGGATGTTGTTTGTCAATCAATTTTTATAAATCTGAACTGTTTGAGAATCATATTTAAAAATTTAAGGATACAAACTTCACATTTTTAGCAAAGGAAAAACTCAGGGAAAAGATCAAAGTAAAAAGAACAGAATTGAGATTAGAAATCCATTTTAAGCCAAAATGACGTCTTCATAAGTTAATATTAATCCTTTAATTATAAATTTCAAAGGTTTAAGTAGTTTCTATGACCTTAGCTTTGAATAATTGTACCATATGGAGCTTTTCTTAAATTTGAAAAAGATGCTGAATTGTTGCTCAAAGCCTTTTAATGACTTCAGGCTGGCAGAATTCCAGTATAATCCTTCAGATACCATTAAAATTACAGACCAGGAGCCCAAGCGGGTAAGTACTATGTCAATTTCATAAGAGCTTTTTACTTAGTACAGTGTGGAAAATGCTTGATGTGTTCATATATTTTAAAATATCAAATCGTGAAGCTTAAAACAACTACTTATACTGGAGATTTCACAAAGGAATTGATAGATTACACTAAACACAAATAAGAATTTTGTGTATCATAAAATTAAATGACAAAATTAAAAGGCAAATACCGAAAGTACCTGCCACAAAGAGCTTCATCATCCTAAACATAAACAAGTTTATATAAGGTGATGAGGACACCAGGACATTAACAGAAGAGAAACTGACAAAGGAGGTGAACAAGCACTTCTCAGAAAATGAAACACGAATAACAAATCTATTATATATGTTCAGTCTCACTCTTAAAAATGCAAATTAGAAACAATTAATGTTTTTCACCACCCCCCTCCCCAAATCAAAGAAGAGGTTTAATATTAAGGACTGTCTAGATAAAACAGATATTCTGTTGGGGAAAATACAAATTAGTACAACCGTTTTGAAAAGCAATTTGACCCTGTAATTCTACTGGGATCTTAAACTAAGGGGGAAAAAAATGGAAATGGTGACAAAATTTGATGTATGAAGATGTTAATTTTTGCATCAATTTACATAAAAATGTTTAAAGCTAAATGTTTAAAAATAAAGGAATTTCACAATAAATCATGCTACATCCATAAAACACAGTATTATGAAAAAATGAAAACTACATTTTCAAAGAATTCCAAATGACATTGGAATATTATTAGCATAGCTCTTAAAAAAAGCAAAAGGCATAGCTGTTTATTTAGTATGATCTCAGTCAGCTAAGTTAATGTAGCTATTTTATATACATATTAAATTACTACTATTGGTTATCTCTGGGTGGTGATAGTAACAGAGAGTTTTACACCTCTCTATTTCCCATATTTTCTAAAATATCTTCTATTTCAAGAAAGGCTATTTTTAAAATAGCTGAATAGATTTCTGAAAGAATGGCAAATTTTAAATACCAAAGTTTTAATCAAACATCTGAGAGTTACCCACTACCATCATTTAGTAATAATGTTCTTTAATTTTTCAGAGGTTCATATTTTATGGACTTTGTTTCAATTTGGTTTGAAAAGATTTTAAAAGGCTGGAAAAGCAGCTTTCACTTTGCAAATGTCAATCATTTATTCTCTTGGATTCTCTATTTCAAGTATTTTGACCTTGTGGAGGTATTTCATGTTTCTCTTAACTCAGAGCCATTGAAGATATCACTGGGGTCTAAATCGCTGCTGACAGAAACTCAGGGAGATCTGGACTTAGGAATTCTTTTATAACCTTAACATTGTAAGTGCTACTGAAACAACCCAGACCCACAGGGAAGGTTACATTTAGATTATTTATTATTCTGGGGTTATTCTCTCCTCTTTGAACCTCAACTTTATACTTAATGAGAGAAAATCAATTTCTAAAGCCCTCAATTCTCACTGGATTTTGAAACACTAGCAAATATTTTAACTTTCAGATTTATTTAAAAATGATAAAACATTAAACCTTTTATAAGACATAGTGAGAAGAATTCAAGTAACATGCACGATGACACAACAGGCTAGCAAGGGAATTATCTATCAGTTCATTAGAGCTAATTCAAATTTTTATAGTGAGAACTCAAATATCTATTAATTTTTAAAACTATCTTTAAAAAATGTTATGCTTTGCATTTAACTTACTAATGTGAAGGGAACTACAACAATAAAAAATGAATATTTGAATATAAAGATGCATCTTGTCCTACCCAAAGTACATATAATGGGTTGAAACCAAATTTGGATGAATCAATAGCAATTTTTAATTTAGTCATATTACCATTCACAGCAGCAGAAACTGTAGAACTGAATTTCTAAGTTCATCATCATTCTTTTATTCACTTAACATTTATGAAAGCCTACTTTGTACCAGGCACCGTGCATGATCCTGAAGCTTTGGAAACGAATATTTCACAAGGACTGTTTCAGGGAACTCACAGTTCTGTTCTTCACTGCGTGGGGAGCTCCTTCAACTAGTTAAGGAAAAATATTCATCAATGGGAAATGCAAATTACTCCTCGCATCAAGAGCAGAGCACTTGTATCTTATCATAGGGACTTCGGAACTCATGGCACTAACATGGCCACTTAATGCTCTCCTCCTGTCCCCCAGACCCTCCTGAGGCCACCAAGGGCCTGCATTCTAATTCATTATCCACGTCAGCTAAATTCACTCCACTTAAAGCCCGCTTCTATCTTCCTGTATGACTTGTGTTCTCCGTTCAGTTCAGGGCATTCCACTCTTCCAGACTCACCCCGCCACGCTCTGTTCTCTGCCTGCAGAACCCCGATCCCACCCGCGCACGCTCCCTCCATCCCCTTCCTTCAGCGGCGTCCCAGCCGGCTGCTCAGCCTGCAGCCTGGGGGCCCCACTCGTCTCGAAATTCCTCATTCTGCACAGACTGCGGCGATGCTCTACTAAGGGTCCAGATGACATCGGACAGAAGCTCTTCTCAAGTCTCGCCACAGACTCCTCTGTATCCTTCCCAATTCTCTCCTTCCTTCTTCCCCCTAGAAGGTCACGGCTCCTGCCGTTCCCTCCTTAACACACACAGGTGAGCAGCTACCACGGGCCAGGTTTTCTAGACCCTGGCAGTACAGAAATGAACGCGATAGACAAGGCCCTGCTAATGAGGTTATGGTCTAAGGGGGAGTGGGCGCTGAAAATAAACAAGTGAAAAACTGAAGATGCATTCAGAGAGTGAGACGAGCTGTGAAGACCTCGGGAGGAGCTGAGGAGGGAGGGGGACAGGACGTCAGCCAGAGGTGGGGCCGCAAGGAGAGCGGGGGGGCGAGCGGGAGGACGACCACGAGGAAACGTGCGCGAGAGCATCCCAGGCGGGGGAGAGCGGGGCGCGTCCCCGGAACAGACCCCTGCCTGCTGCGCTCGCGCCCGCACCGCGCGGGTCGCAGGCGTCGGTGCTCCACGCGTCTCTCGTCTTCCCTCTTCCTCGTCCTGGCATTTCCAGGCGTCTTCCGCCTCAGTGCCCTCCCTCACTCCCGGACGACACCTCCCCGGAGCGTCAGGCTCTCGCTCCTCTCCAGCTCCTCGCTCCCCGCTCCCTGACCCCTGCAGCCGGGCTCCGTCCACACGTGCACACCGTCACGGGCAGCGCTCCGTCCAAGGTCCTCAACGATCCTCAGCTTCACATCCTGGGGCCCTTCTTTCACCCTCCTCCTTCCGGGTTTTCCGTCGCGTTCTTGGCAAGCCTCCTTTCCAAATACTCTCTTCCTTCATTCCCATGAAAATGCCTTCTTCTCGCGTCCCTCTTACCTTAACGACCCTTCTTGGACTGTCTCTCCGACTTCACCGATGAAGCCCGCCCCAGCGGCTGGTTTTCGGTCTGTACTCTCCCTGCACAGGCCCCATTCTGGAGCTACTCCTCCGGTCCCGCTCTTCCTAGGATTATCTACAAACGTCCCTTCGATCGCAAGGGAACGTCACAGCTGGGTTCAAACGCAACTGACCTCCATAACCGACTTCATCCTCTTCCCCAGACCAGAAACTGCGACATGCCCCATTCATCCAGGGCGGGGTTTACACCTCGCAGGTCTGATCGGTGCCCTGGCTGGGCTGACCCTCAAACACGCCTCCTCTGGCCCGTGCTCACCACGAGGCCCCACCACACTCCCGTACCTCTGAGGGGCCCTCGGGGACCTGTCTCCTGGATTAATCCAGTCCCGCCAACTACCTCTACTCCACGGCACCTTAGAAAGAGTCTCCGGATAATCACTTGGATCCTGACACGTCATGGCTTAAAAACCTTCAGGAGCTCCTCCCTGCTACCCCACGAAGCCTGAACACTCAGCACGGCTTTGGAGGCCTTCGGCGACCCCCGGCCATCTTTAGGCTCGTCACTAACCACCCTCCCTCGTTAACCACTGTGCCACGTAAACGGGCTTGTTGGCTCTCGCTGTTGTTATTCCTGTGGCTTAGAACCTACTAGCAAAATCCTACACAGTACCCGTGTCCAGTTCACGTGACATCCATCTCTTCCAGGTAATTTCCCCTGACTTCCTTAAAAGAAAATCATTTCCCCCCAGTTCACACTCTACCTTGCATTACAGTTATCTGTGTATGTGTGTGTGTCCTGCAGCCACTACTGTTTTATAATCTCCTTAAGGACAGTGCCTTTTTTTCCCTTTTTCTGTGTAGCCCCAAAGTGCCTGGGATAATGCCTTTGAGATATAGAAAATATTCAAGAAATACTTGCCAAAGAAATTTCCAATGGCTTCTAATACTAATTTCTTTTATTATCTGTAACCTGTCAGTTCGTTAGTAACACATATAAACCTATACTTGAAAAATTCATCTCCTATTAAAAAGAAACCCTTAGAGCTTCCCTGGTGGCGCAGTGGTTGAGAGTCTGCCTGCCAATGCAGGGGACGCAGGTTCGAGCCCTGGTCTGGGAAGAGCCCACATGCCGCGGAGCAACTAGGCCCGTGAGCCACAACTACTGAGCCTGCGCGTCTGGAGCCTGTGCTCCGCAACAAGAGAGGCCGTGATGGTGAGAGGCCCGCGCACCGCGATGAAGAGTGGCCCCCACTTGCCGCAATTACAGAAAGCCCTCGCACAGAAACGAAAACCCAACACAGCCATAAATTTAAAAAAAAAAAAAAAAAAAAAGAAACCTTTAAAATGTGAACACGTGATTCAAGAAAACGAAGGCCTAAACTGTATGTTTTATAAGTCTGGCTTTACTATGTCCAGTGTTTTAAAAAATCGAGGTGCATTGGTATCCGTGCCATTTAAGCACACTTACTTGGAGACACTCTGAACTTCTGGCGGCAGCGAGCAGAGCTGAGGTGCGGGGTGCGTCAGCTCCCAGCAGCCTCCCCGTCGGCCTCTCCTGGGCGCTTGTCAGGGGGCTAGAACTGCTCGGTATCAGGACATGCCCCACTTCCTGACACCTTGTAGCCTTTAGCGTCAAACAGCATGACTCTGCACTGCTCTGATGGAGGGACCACTAGCGTCCTCACTGGGGGGACGAAGGCCCCTCAGCCAGGTCGTGTCCCTGCGGCCTGCGCAGCTCTTGCCGTCTCTCTGCAGAGGGCACGTAACTCCGCTCGCTCCATGGCTCCAGCAAGTCGCCTTGGAGTCACGCTGGGCGACTCACTCCCACGTTCTCTCTCCCTCCGCCTCTCCCCCGACCCCCCACTCCCACGTCTGAGCCCAAAGCAGATCCCGTCAGCTCTGCCTGCAGACCATCAGACCGTAACCCAGCCGGACCCGTGTACCACCTTCAGTGCTACTGGCCAAGCCCAGCATCTCTCAACTCTGGTCTAAGTCACTGCAATAGCTTTTGAACTCGTCTCCCCACTTCCACCTTCACCCTCGGCAGGCAGGCGCGGTCCGAGAGCCCGTGCAAACGCGTCGGGTCACAACAGTCCTCTGCTCCAAACCCGCCAGGCTTCCTCTACTTATGGGGGTCAAAGCCAAGCCCTTGCAGTGGCCTCCACAGCCCTACGGGGCCCGGTCCGTCCCCAGAGGCCTCGTCCTTGACCTCAGCCCCTCGTCCTCCCCTCCTCCGTCATCTTTCCCAGCCACACCGGCCTCCTTGCGGTCCCTCCAGGAAGCCAGGCTCACTCCTGCCTCTTCACTCCTGCCTCTTCACTCCTGCCTCTTCAGAGCCCTCTTCCGGTTTATCCCTGGGTTCAGAGCCAGGCTGCCACGGGCCCAGTCTGCTGAAATCTGACCCTCAGGTAAATGACGGTACTGCTGCAAAGTGAGCACCTTAGGGCCACGATCCAGGTAAAATCAGCAGAGCAGCACCTAGAATGGCGTGGTATGCTCTATGGAGGCTTCACATTTAAAGATCAAGAAGAGGTAGGACAAAAATAAAATTAGAAGATTCTTAAATTACCCTTTCCAAGTGTCTTGATCCCAGGATAGAGGCTGGTCTTAAAGAACTCAGGGGGCAGTTGACAGTTGTGACGATTAATAGCAATTCACTTTTACTACCTGATTAAAATATTTACACTTTTCCAGAACATCAAAAGAACAAATATTTGAGGCTGTCTCTGGAATATAAGTCAACTCAAAATGTGTAAACATTATATTGACATATATTTCAAAAATGTGTAATTCTAAAGAAAGTTCTTAATTTGAAATATCGATCTGGGAAAATATGTCATCATCTATGGGACACATAAAAAACTGTTAAATCTAGAAATGACTATTAGACAACATAAGAAAGATCTGAAACCTAGTCTTACCTGAGGAAAACTCAAGGTTACAGCCCCAATACTCCTAATCAGTATAATATTTGATAATATTATAACACTTCTCACAATGTATATTTAATAGCTATGGAAGGGATATTCCATACAATCCCCTCCACAAAAGTCAAGGGAAAAGTCAGGAAACTCCCTGAGACATACAGCAAGACACTTAGATTGCTCATTTGAATGGTTTACAAACTGGAGAGTAATTCTAAGTCCACCACCTCTTGGAAATTAAATATAACGGTGGCATCCGTGGATTTCAAACACGGGTCTCGACTGTCTATAAACCATCCAGGTGGGCACCTTACCTTTTGCAGCGCCATCTCTGTCTCAGTGGCATGAGTCTGTTTCAGCTCTATTTTCATCTTTTCTGACTCAGCCTTCAGTCTGTTGACAGCAGCCTCATGGTCCCGAGCAGCCCTTTGCTTCTCCTCTTCACGAAGAAGACCGAGCTCCACCAGCTGCTGCTTCCGCTGGGAGTTCACGCTGATCAGCTCTTCTCTCAGCTTGTGGACTTGTGCCTCCATGTCAGCAATAACCTTGTTTTCAAAAATGGGAAAGTGGTCAGAGGACAGGACTAGGAGAGCCGTAAAAGAAGAACTGCAAAAGGCTACCAAACAAAGAAAGTTCACTGCTTCCTTCCTGCTTCCCTCCTTCTGCAATCCCATGCCACCCTTCTAGCTCAGACAGAGATCCTACCTAAAGTCTTTTCCTATATACATCGTTTAGTTTTATTTGTTTCAAATACCTATGTAAATGGAATATTACATGTATTCTTCTGCAACTTGCTTCTTCAAATAGGCAACATTATATTTCTAAGATTCGTCTAGTACTTGCTACTGTATTTTTTGTTTTTATTTCATTGATTTCTGCTCTTATGTTTGTTATGTCCCTCATTCTACATTCTTGGGTTTTTTATTCTTCTAACTTCTTATCTTGGATATTTAACTCATTTATTTTTATCCTTTCTTCTTTCCTGATTTATAAACTTAAGACTATAAATACCGCTCTACTATTGCTTAAGTTTAATCTCTTAGGTTTAGATACACGACATTTTCATTACCATTTAATTCAAAACATTTTGAACTTCCATTTTTATTTTTTTCTTTGACTTATGATCTACTTAGAAGTATGTTTCTTAATTCCCAAACCTATGGGGTATACTAGTTTCCTAGGGCTGTCCCAACAAAGTACGAAAAGCTGGGTGGCTTAAGACAACGTTTACGCTCTCAGAGCTCTAGAGGCTACAAGTCTGAAAGCAAGGTGCTGGCAGGGCTGGCTCCTTCTGGAGGCTCTGAGGCAGAGTCTCTCCCACGCCTCTCTCCCAGCTTTCGGTGGCTGCTCGCCATCCTTGCCTTCTCGATGCATCGCTCCAGCCTCTGCCCCCATCTCCTCGTGGCTGTGCTTGTGTGTCTGTATCTCTGTGTCCAAATTTCCCTCTTCTTATAAGGACAATGGTCACCTTGGACTTAGGGCTCCTCCTAATCGAGCATGACCTCATTTAACTTGATTACATCTGCAAAGACCCTATTTCCAAATAAGGTCACACACCCAGCTTCTGGGTGGATATGAAATTTTAGGGGGAAAACAACCAACTTAGGATGTGAAGTTTAATGACTGTCGTTTTGTTATTCACTTCTAAGTGCATTGCGGCCAGAGAATGTACTCTATACTACATGATTTCTTTGAAAAATTTTGAGATTGCTTGATGGCCAGTTGTACAATTTTTAAAGCTTCATGAATGATTGCTATGAAATATATATTGTATACATTCAGAAGTTGTTGGGTGCCGTGTTCCACACAAATCCATGAGCTCAAACTTGTTTATTATGTTGTTGAAATCTT
The DNA here is from genome assembly GCF_949987535.1 of Balaenoptera acutorostrata. Taxonomy (NCBI): domain Eukaryota; kingdom Metazoa; phylum Chordata; class Mammalia; order Artiodactyla; family Balaenopteridae; genus Balaenoptera; species Balaenoptera acutorostrata. The sequence goes on from NC_080083.1 coordinate 62,962,302, forward strand.
CTATATCTTACTGACTTTTGTCTTTACTTGAGCTATTGAGTATTTAAAGCTGTGTGCTACGGGGAGGGGGAAGGGTAAGCTGGGACGAAGTGAGAGAGTGGCATGGATGTATATACACGACCAAACGTAAAATAAATAGCTAGACGGAAGCAGCCGCATAGCACAGGGAGATCAGCTTGGTGCTTTGTGGCCACCTAGAGGGGTGGGATAGGGAGGGTGGGAGGGAGACGCAAGAGGGAAGAGATATGGGGATATATGTATACATATAGCTGATTCACTTTGTTATACAGCAGAAACTAACACGCCATTGTAAAGCAGTTATACTCCAATTAAGATGTTAAAAAATAAAATTAAATAAAAAATAAATAAATAAATGGGGCATTTAGTCCAATGCAGTCCATTAGTTTGTACATGCTAACATATTTGCCTTTATTTTCTCTCTTGTCTTGTGCTGTTTGCCCTATGTTGTGCATGTTTTGTTTTTCTCCCCCCTCTTCCTTCTTTCACTCTAATGAACAAACGCCTCCTCCTCAGCCCCCTCCCCCTCTCTGGCGTGGCAGCGATGCCTGTACTTCCTGTCGTGCTCACAGTAAGAGGCTCAACACCCATGTGTCACTTATCAAACTGTAAAGTGAATTATTCTTTATATGCTCTTAAACAACGAAAGAAACTTAGGACATTTTAAGTCCTGTGGCAGTCTCCCATATTGATAAGCCATAGTTGTTATTTTCAGTTTATTTTGTTTTTATCAACTCAATATTGCTAATTATTCAGTAGCTGCTTAGATATATCCATATATTTCCCCGTCTTGTCTCCTCATTCCTTCTTGCAACTCTGACCTTCCATACAAGCATTTTCCTTTAGCCCCAAGTGCACCCTTTAAGTTCTTTAAAGAAGTTTAGTGGCAAGCACTCTCAGTTTTCACTAATCTGAACATATTTTTAGGGGTGTTGTTGAAAAGTCAGCTGCTATTCATTGGAAGATAATTTGTTTTTGTCTCTCTGGCTGCTTTTAAGATCTTTTCTTTGTGTTTTGTATTCTCCAATTTTTTAATTTCTCGAAGTGTAGATATGTTTTTATTTATTCTGACTGGGGCATGCTCCTCCTCTGGATCTGGTTTTATAACCACTGCAAAACTCTCAGCCTTAACCTATTAATTTAATGTCTCTGTTCCATTCTCTCTCCACTCTTTATGAACTCACATGATGTACACAGATCTTCCCATTCTTTCATTTCATCTAACCTCTCTTTCATAGTTTTCATCTTTTCCTCTCGCCTACGTTCTAGACATTTTCTGTGTGTAATCTGCTCTCAAATCCATTCAGATTCTGAATTTCAGTTGTTTTGTTTTTATTTTTAGGAGTTTATTCTTTTACAAATATGCATGGTAATTTTTAAACGCCCTTGCCATTTTAGTATTTTCAATTCCTTTAAAATCTTTAACTTTACATCATATACTAACTATGACTATTTTCTATTCTGTGGCTGATAATTCCAGCATCTCAAGTCTTTGCAGGTCTCATCCTGCTGTTCAAAAATTTTTAAGACCCTGGTTCATGGTACTTTGTTTTTTCTCCTACTGTTTTGTATTGTTGTTCTTTTTAAGTGCAAGTTCGTATCTGTTGGAATTGAAAGTGGTTCTCTGGCAATCACGTGACTCTGACAGAGCCCTGGAGATGTCAGCATGTCTGGACGACTTTAGAGTGAGTTCTCAGACTCGTTTTCCAGGACACGGTGACAGTGCGAACTCAGGCCTCAGACATCCACGAGAACCGGCTTACGGTTATGAATTTTCAGGGGCACCCCACTCAATGTTAGGGTTGTTTCTAGTTCACTTGCACATGGTGGGTGTGGCCCTTGGTGTCCCAGCTTTATGCACAGTAGTAGCCTAGATCCTCTACCTTAAGCAAACCCTGGACTTTGTTTTTCCCCTGTACCCAATAAGAGGCCCCAAACTGAAGTTCAAGTTCACTCAGTTTTAGAAAAGGTCCTCAAGGTGAGAGCTGCCTCAGTGCTCTGCTTACACCTCTGGATTTCTGTTTTCATTTAGATGTTGATATCTGAGTATCCTACCTAACTTAACAGCTTGTGAATACACTCAAAAAGATGTTCTTAAAAAAAAAATTTGTATCTAGCCTTTTTAGTTGTTTTCAGAGGGAAAGATCAGGGAACCTAGCATGCCAGGCTACCAGATGAATAGTTAGTTCAGGCTAAGGGGACTTGCTGTTGTTGTTGTTGTTATTATTATTATTATTGTCTATGCATTAGCTAAGAATGCAGCATTTTCTGAAACACAGTGGTAACTGTTCTAGGTACTATGTACTTCAACAAGCACTGTATAAACCAACAATTCCTTGACTGGAAACTAGAAGACCCAAAAGTGACAGTAAGGACACAAGTTACATTGGGATGATGGGAACAGGACACAAAGGCAAATACTGAGAAGTTGCTTTAAAAATCAAAATACCTACAATATGAGATTACCCCGTTTTCCATAAAAATCCTGTACTCACTTATTTTGAATGCTAACAATTTTACAATTTCTATGAGCTAAATAATAATTGCTAGCACTTTGAGTGTTGACTTTGCACCTGGCATCTGATGCAGATTATTTCATTTAAGATGATAGATGCTAAATAAGCCAATATGATAGATACTGTTAAAATCCAAAGTCTTCCTTTACCTTGGATTGGGGTTAGTTCATACTATTTCAGCTACTGGCCCTGCCCGCTCTCGACACGAGATTAGAAGAGACAGGAATGACAGATGGCTGGTCAAACGCATTTATGTTGGAGGAGAAGAAATGGCTGAATGATAGCAAATCTGAGACTGGGAGCTGGAGGTGACAGGGTGCTCCACTTTTATCCTAGAAAAGCTGATTTGAAATAGATGATCCCTGGGAAAAGTGTAAGAGGACTTTATATAAAAGGCTTTTTAAGTGCATTTGCTCCCCTGTTTCATGGATGTATTGATACCTGGATATTGGTACACAGCTCTAAATCAATTCTCCTGAAAACAAAGTCTCTTGCTTTCTACTCCTTGTTTTAAGACTCCTCCCCTTTGAACACAATATTTGGGCGTAATAAGAGAAGAGACGGTCAATTTAATCACGTTCTGAAACAAAAGGGAAATCTTCTAAGAGCAGATAGGTGTAGGTAGTGACAACAGTTATGTTTTTAGGAGACAAAATAATCTTTTAAAAAACACTCAGTGACATCGATATGGCAGAACAGTCTGGGCTGCTGACCCTGTTTCCCAGAATCAACCATGGAGAAACCACAGGAGGCGTGAATCTGAGATATTAAGAACGACAACCACCACAACAATAAAAACAACAGAAAAACAAACTCCAAGGAGCTCCCGGGGAGGACAAAGCCTGTCCTGAACTGCAGACCATGCGTCTGCGGAGGGGAAGGGGTTGCAGCCCGGGAAGAAAACCCGGAACCCGTAAGCTGAAAGAAGCGGGATGGCAAGAAAGCTCTGCTCTCTGCTCCCGCCTCTCCCTGCTTAGCCCTGGGACAATCTCATCTGTCCCGCTGCCATGCTGGAAGCAAGAACCCAACATGGTGTTGCTCTGAGTCCGGTCAAGGCAGGCAGATGCCTTGCTGGGGCGAGGAGCTGAAGAAAGCAGGTGCACACTTAGGGAACTTCTGGGGCGCTCACGCTTCTGCACTGTCCCCTCCAGCTTCCAGAACTAATGACATTCAACCTTAGAAAACTGCGTCCCCCTACTGCCATTCTGTCCAGGAGGTTAAGGTGAGCTCCTGGGCAGCAGACTTTCCCGGTGGAGGAGCCGTGAGTGGGGAGGTGCAGCAATGGGGGTGCTCTGCCTGAGGGTCCTTAACCTCTTTCTCCTCCTTCTAGGAGCTCATCCAGCAGGTCGGGAGCCTTTTGCTCTTTCAGTGGAAGTGACCGCCTAGACTATCTGATAGTCCCTGGGGAATATAAGCTCACCGGCCAAACTCAGGATCCCTGAGGAGCAGAACTACTATCAAGAAGCAACAACGAGTGGCACGTGTTATCTGAAGCGGTATAACTGGAACAGGTGCATAAATATTTTTTAAAAGCATAATAAATATATATATATGTGAGTATATATGCATTAAAATATACTGAAAAGGGTAAGCAAAGAAATTAGAGACATGAAGCCAAAATAAGAAGTCAGAAAAGAATGAAGAAGTGGAAATGATGGGAGAAAGAAAAGGTCAGCTACAGCCAGAGAAGAGAACTGTATATTGTACATATGATCAGATGGAAGAACTCTCCCAGAGGCACCAGGAAAAGGCCATGAGACAGGAACTGTGAGAAAGAAGTTGAGATCTGTGGAGGGCAGAGGAAGTGACGACATTGGGATAACGGAGTACTACGCTCTGAATGCCAGTGTCGCACAGAATTCACAGACTGGGGATCTAACGCCCAGGCTGATGGTTCTAGGAGGTGAGGCCCCTAGGAAGTGATTAATGCCCTTATGAAACGGGACCGGAGCCTTTATAAAAGAGACCGCCAAGAGCTCCCTTGCCCTCTGCCGTGAGCACACAGTGAGAAGGCGCTGCTGCAGACCAGGAGGCTGTCCCTCAGAACGCGACCACGTGCTGCTCTGACCTTGACCTCCAGCACCCAGAGCTGTGACAAATTTCTGTTGTGTATAAGCCACCCAATCTGCGGTACTTTGTTGCAGCATCCCGGGCAAACTACGTCATGGGGTCTGAGAAAAAGAGACGCGGACAGACTGTATCCAAGTTCAGTCTGATTCGAAAGCCTTTGCTTTTTATCACATACTACACTGTGTCAAAGTAGTAAGAATTTCTCATGAAGAAGGATATTCATAAGCAGTAGAGTATGTATTTTATTCATTTATTCTTACTGTGTACTTCTAATCCTTAACCTTCACCATGATTAGTACAAAGTTAACATCCGAAAGCCACAAGGTCATTAAATCTTTACGAAAAATAAAAAGAACAAAAAAAGTTAGTTTTCCACAGGCACTGACACCACTGCAAACTGAATTTCAATGGTTGTCAATGTACATAAAAACATTTTTAATGGTATAATCACTGAGTAGATACCGTTCTACCTTTCCCCACATCTAATTTTTTATCTTCAGTCTCATTTATGAGTGTATTTGTTATTTTTAGTGGCTGTTTGGTATTTCATCATTACAGTGTATCATAATTTACTTAACCATATTATTCTTGAATATCTGCTTTATTTCCAATTATTATTACATAGGCGACATCAGTGAATGAATTACAATATTTTGCTTTTAGGTTATAAAAGCCTACAATATTAGGCTTCTAGGCTCACAGCAGTCCTCCAAAATTATTTGGAGAAACTCTAAGAATAACTTTTTAACTTTTTTTCCAAATTGCTCTGCAAAAACACTGAACCCACTTCCAATGTGAACAACATGTATATGTGTACTTGTTCCTCCACACTCTTCCAGGGCTGCACTTCATCATTCTGTGTATTTTTATCAGTTGACTAGGTAGGTAATGGTAACTTAGAGGAAGGCATTTTAAATTGCTGGCAACACTGATATGAACTGGCTTCAATCCAATGGTGATTTTCAAATAGAAAAACTATGCTGGAAAATGTATCAACTAATTATGGAAAACTAAACATTAAATGAAAAAACTTAATGCCAAAGGCTTCCCTTAGGTATTTAATATTTCAATCATTAGCATGTGCTGATAGCTAGAGTGATGAAACTGCCAAGATCAATTTGGAATAGATGTGTCATTTTTTCTTTAATATTATAAATAGTAAGCTATAAAACTTCATCTATGTGACTGATATGAAAGAGCAGATTTATTCCAAAAATTCAAAATCTAATAAAGGTTGTGTCTCTAAGAGACAAACCATCAGGACAACTTTTAGTCAAGCTGACTCTCAATTAACAGTTTAAAAACATATAGACCAGAAAACGTGGAAGCAAGCCAAAAGTCCATTGACGGATAAATGGATTAGCAAAATGTGGGATATTATTCAGCCTTAAAAAGGAAGGAAATCCTGCAATATGCTACAATATATATGAATCTTGAGGACATTATGCTAAGTAAAATAAGCTAGTCACCAAAACACAAATGCTGTATGATTCTCCTTATATGAGGTCATATATGAGTCAAAATCATATATATAGAAAGTATACGGTAATTGTCAGGGGCTGGGGGGTGGGAAGAAAAGAGAGTTATTGTTTAATGGGTACAGAGTTTCAGTCTTATAAGATGAAAAGAGTTATGTGATGGATGGTGGTGATGGTTGCACAACAAGGTGAACGTATTTAATATCACTGACCTGCACACTTAAAAATGGTTAAGATGGCAAATTTTATATTATGTGTATTTTACCATGATAAAAAAATTTATTACAAAAAACCCCCCAACAACATAAACCAGTTTCCTTAGAAAGTTAATGACTCTTTAAACCACCCTGAATCTGACAAGTCCTAGCAAAAGAAGTAAGAGGTTGAAACATCTTATCAAGGATTATGGATTGCCAGGATTATCATCCCAAACAAAAATTTTAAATGCACTTTATGAAAGCAAAATGTATTTAAGTTGAGGACATGTTCATGGTTAAGAAATAATCATTTAGACTATTTTCAAAATTGAAAAATTATTCTACAGGCACTTCTGGAATAAAGACACATTAACAACTTAGTGATATATTAAGTCACCTTTGTACATTCATAGAAAGTTTATGGGTAATCATCACAAGCTGAAATATTTTGTTTGTGCCTCTCTTTCATTTATAGTTATGTATAATTCACTATTTATTAAGATCTATGATGTGGAAGCCACTGTGATAAATGACTTCCAAAAAAAAATCTTCCCTAAAATACTTTAGACTATAATACAAAGCTACACATACATGTACACACACACACACACACACACGCACACACACACACACAAGGCATGAAGACAAAGGGCCATAAGAGGTCAAAAGAGGGAGCAGTTACTTTGAGCTTGGAAGGATTCTGGAAAACTGAATAAAACTGAATGCATCTGAGATGGACCTTAAGAGATAAATTAGCACCATTTGGGGACAGGGATAGATATAGGACATTTCAGGCAGAAAGAATGAGCCACATGCAAGAAGAAAAACAGAGCATTAAAGAGGAAGAAGGGAAACTCAGAAAAGAGAAAGTTGGTGAGGTTATTGAAGGATTTCAAATGTTAAGCTACATGGGTTGGATTTCAGGAACTGAAGAAGCAGCGACGAGATTTAACTTGGCTGCTGGAGAGGGAATGGGGGCCAGTGAGCCAAGCGATGCCACTGCATTTGTACCAGGAAAGACTAGCCCGGAGGCAGTTTACACAATGATTTGGCACACTCAGAGGCAAGAAGGCCAGCAGTGGGGAAAAAGTGGAACAGACGGGAATACAGTCTTAGAGGCAGAATTAAGAGAACTAAGCAGCTAAGTGCATGTGGAAGGCAAGGAGGAGTGAGGCATGCTGGTGACTGAGGATGTTTGTTTCAAGTAGTTTGCCAGACTAGATACACCCTCATGAGATGAAACAACTAGATCCTGTATAAAACTCAATGTTTCTTTCTTTGCTCATTGGAAGTAAGAGAAACATTCAAAGGGAAAAACAAAACAACAAAAACCACATACATGTAAAACTGCATGTGCCAGAAACAGGGTAGTGAGCAGTAAGCACAATCCAAGGCCAGGTACCTTTGAGGGAAAATGCCCTCGTCTGCTTTGCTGCTTCAAGGGAAAGCGATGTGTGAGCTGAACATGACACCACTGACCAACGTGGGAAGCCTGGAGCAGGACAGAAGTGGCTTCAGGTCTGTAGTGCTATCAGCTCCCACCTGAAGCTAAAACAAATTCCCTCTGGGGAAAAGCTTCTTCATTTTAATGTCTCCAGGTTTCCACAAATTAAGATAAACCAAATATGAGCTCCTAATAAAAAATTACTAAGTCCCCCCAAAAAACACCATTGGTAAGAGTCCACAGAAACAGATTCCCACAAGCAAGTTCGTCAGATATGGGAATTATCAGAAAAAGAATATAAAATAAACATGTGTTAAGTGTTTAAAGAAACAAAGGATGGAATCCCAAAATGAGTAAACCAGAGGAGATTAAACAAAAATTCCCAGCTTTGAGAAAGAACCAAACATAATTGCCAGAAATAAAAATTTTGTATAAAAGATAGAATGGATGAGTGAAGGCAGCTTGAACAGAGCAGAAGTGAGAAGCAGTGAAACAGGAGATCTTAATAAACCACCCACAATACAGCACAATAATATCAGAAAAACAATAGTGAGACGTTTAAAGCTACAGAAAAGAAAATAAGACCTGATATATACCTAGAGTTCCAGAAGGAGAGGAGAGAGAAGGGAAGATAGGGTAGACATGAAAAGATGATGACCAAGAACTTTCCAGAACTGAGGAAAAGCAAGACTCCACAGAAATCGTGAGCAGGATAAATATCAAGCAAGATGGAAAAATAGAAAAAAAAAAAAAAAAGAACAGGAAAGAAAGAAAGAAAAGAAATGCACATTTAGATACTGGGTAATGAAATGGCAGAACATGAAAGACAAAGTGAAAAACTTAAAAGCAGACAAAGTGGGTAAAAAATAGATTACTCTCAGTAAGTGACATCCCAGTAGCAATAAGCACACCAAGTCCCAGATTTTGGTTTCTCATACCATGCTCCAGTGAAAGGAACCAGTGGTCCTTGGGCAAATGGGCAGAAAATACCTGAGCTGAGCCTGGAACACCCTGCTGTCCTAGAAGTGCACACTGATGGAGCCCAAAGCCCAAAGCAGGAACAATGTGAGAAACTAGCATCAGATTCTATCCCAAGGTGAAATAAGTATCCATGAGTACACACTGATATAATGATTTCATTAATAATAGGGAAGAAGAAACAAATCTTCCTTGCAAAAGAATTCCACATTACTATAGAAGGGCATTTTACAAATTCTGATCATCAGAAGATCATCAAAAATAAGGGAAATCTGACAAACAATCACAGTGAAGAGGAGACTAGGGAGATATGACAACTAAAATTAATCTGATGTTCTGGGTGGAATCTTGGAACAGACAAAACGCATTAGGTAAAAACTAAGGAAATCTGAGTAAGGTATGGATTTTAGTTAATGACGGTGCAAAGCTGTAAGCAGCGTACCATCCTAATGTAAGATGTTAATAAGGGGAAACTGGGTGTGAGATAAATGGGAGTTCTCTACACCTTATCCTCTCATTTTCTCCATAAATCTAAAACTGTTTTTAAAATAGTCTATTTTAAAAACTGGGGCAAAAAGAAGCATAGAAAAAAGTGGGAAAGATGAAAGAAGTAAGATGGTATATCAAAAATCACAATACACGTAAATGGACCAAAATTACTAACTAAAAGAGTGTAATAGTTTAAATTTTTTAACACTAAAATTCATCTATGTTTTTTACGAGAACAATGAAAACATGAAATTGAAACCAAAGGGATGAAAAAAGTTATACCAGTAAATTATTAATGAAAGGTAGTCTCAAAATAGAGTATCACTAAATGATTTTTTAATGTCATTTACCAGAGAGACACATCTAAGTTTGTACACATGTGATAAAACAACCTTAAAATATATACAACAGGGCTTCCCTGGTGGCGCAGTGGTTGAGAATCTGCCTGCCAATGCAGGGGACACGGGTTCGAGCCCTGGTCTGGGAGGATCCCACATGCCGCGGAGCAATTAAGCCCGTGAGCTACAGCTACTGAGCCTGCGCGTCTGGAGCCTGTGCTCCGCCACAAGAGAGGCCACGACACTGACAGGCCCGTGCACCGCGATGAAGAGTGGCCCCCGCTCTCCGCAACTGGAGAAAACCCTCGCGCAGAAATGAAGACCCAACACAGCCAAAAATAAATATAATAATAAATAAAAAAAAAATATATATATATATATATATATATACAACAAATTTAACAGAACTACAGGGGAAAACGGTCAAATCCACCATTCCAGTAAAAGAGTTCATCATACACATGCACATACACATGCCAAATTCAGGTGTCAACATATTGCAAGAAATTGGTGGTATCAAAGATATTCTTTAACAAGATTGCAACTAAATTAAGAACCATGACAAAAAATAGCAACAACGAAGCCAAAATAATATCCCATATACTTCGAAATTTAAAATATACACCTTAAATAACATGCTTCAAAATGAAGTTAAGATAAAAATTAAATGTACTTAGAAATAATCTCTGGAAGAAGACACACCACTTTTTACATTTGTGCTGTTTTAATTGGGAATGAGGGGGTTAGTGCTGATGGGCGCATGGGAGATATTTCACTCTATTTTTATAACTTTTAAATTCTGATTGGTGTTAACACATTTCCTAATCAAATAAATTCATAACATTTAAATTCTGAGAAATGATTGATAATGAAAATATTCTTTATCAAATCCTGAAGGATGAAACTAAAGTGAAGGAAATAAGTGGTCTTAACGTGCTACTTATTTTTAAAAGGTGAATTATTAGTGAAATAGGCAACCAATTTAAGGAATTAGCAAGATAGAACTATTTCTGGTAAGACTGATGAAGGAAACAGGAAAGAAGGCACAAATAAACAAATATGAGGGATAAAAATAAAGTATGGCAATATTATCTCGAAAAAAGAGATAATAACTAATATTAAAATTTAAGAACGACATGGTACAGATCCATCACAGATCAAAAAGATAATACGGTGATATCATAAAAATATTATGCTAATAATTGGAGATCCTAAGTGAAACAGATTCCTAGGAAAATACAGAATGAAGAAACAATCAACTAAAACAATCCGATTAAAGAAACTGAAAGAACAGTTAAGAATCTCTGACACTAAGAAAACACTAAGCTCAGATAATTTTATAGGTGAGTTCTAGAAAAATAACCCAGGAGACGGATCATTCTAATCTTTTACAAACTTTTCCAGAGAATAGAAAATGAGAAATATACACTGAAACTATTTCAGAAGTCATAATATTGATACCAAAGGATGACAGGAATAGGAAGAGAAATAAAAATTATAGGCCAACTCAGTCATGAACCAGACATAAAAATCTCAAATAAATTATTAGCAAATCAAGTCCAGTAATGCATAAAAATAAAATATGTAATCAGCAAGTTGCAGAGAATGCAAGGGCAGTATAACATTTATAAAATTCTATAAATGCCAATAAATATCAGATTTAGATGAAAAGAAAAAATTCCTAAACTATAAAATTTTTCCAAAACTGACTAGAAAAAGCTGCAAAATGTGAATCATCCTATAACCACTAAAAATATTTAAATAGTAGTCAAAAATCTTTCCAGAAATAAAATATCAAGCCCAGATGGCTTTATTGGCCAGTTCCACCAAATATTCAAGAAACAAATAACTCACTCGTACACTAATTCTTTCAGAGAATAGAAAAAGAAGGATTATTCAGCAACTCAAATTATGAGACTAGCACAACATCAATGAAAAACACGTCCAAAAAAGAAAAATCTCAGGTCAATCTCTCTCAACAAGTATTAGCAAATTGAATCCAATGATATTACATCATGAAAAAACTGGATGGTACATAATGTTGGTTTAATGTTAGACAATAACCTATAATATGATTTATTCCATTTATGCATTAAAAGAAAAAACCTTATGATTATCTCAATACACAGAAAAACATTTGATAAAATTCCACCATAGAAACTCTTAGCAAAATAGGAATAGAAGAGACCATTCTTAACCAGATAAAAGTATTTACCAAAAACTCAGCAAATTTTATTCATTCTTTATTGTGAAGTTTCAAAATAGCTCTTTTAAAACCAGGAAGAAGCAAAGAATGCCTGCTACCACTACTTGTATTCATAAGTGCATGACAAGAAAAAAAATATAAAAACAAAACTGTCTTTAATCATGGATGTTATAATTGTCTATTGAGAAAAAGTAAAATCAATGCACAAGTTACTAGAAATAATAAGAGAGTTTACAAAGGTATCTGAATCAAAGACCAATGTTTAAAAATCATTTGTAGGGGCTTCCCTGGTGGCGCAGTGGTTGGGAATCTGCCGGCCAATGCAGGGGACACGGGTTCGAGCCCTGGTCTGGGAAGATCCCACATGCCGCGGAGCAACTGGGCCCGTGAGCCACAATTACTGAGCCTGCGCATCTGGAGCCTGTGCTCCACAACAAGAGAGGCCGCGATAGTGAGAGGCCCGCGCACTGTGATGAAGAGTGGCCCCCACTTGCCACAACTAGAGAAAGCCCTCGCACAGAAATGAAGGCCCAACACAGCCATAAAATAAAAAAAAAAAAAAAAAATCATTTGTAATTTTTATACACCCGAAAAAATTATAAAACACCGTTTATAGCTACGTATAACAAATATAAGTTTCTCAGATATAAGTCTACCAAAAGATGTGCAAAACTCTGAAGAAAAAACTATAACCCTTTTTGAACGACATTAAAGAAGCTCTAAATACCCGAGAGGTACATCGCAGTGATGAAAAGTCTCTCCATCAGCTCTCCCCGAAGTGGTCTACAGAATCAATGCGAGTCCAACTGAAGTTTCAACAAAAGCTTTCCAAAAACTTGGCAAGTGGGATCTAAAATGTACAGGAATGAACACAGTACCATGCTGTTCCTAAAGAAGAACAGGTGCTGTGGCATTCCACCCTGATATCAGGACCTAGAATAATGTTACTGAAATGAACAGTGTTGTATTATCACAGAGACTGGGGAGCCCAGAAACGAGCTCCCGTGGGGCAGGGCTGGCGTTGCAGCTTAGTGGGGAAGTAATGAACTAGTCTCAAAACTGTGCTGAGATCATAAGTGATTCAAATGGGAAAAAAAGAAATCATCTGACACGATAGACAAAAATAAATCCTCTCCATTCCTAGCTACATGTCCAAGAGAAATAAAACATATCCCCACAAAAACGTGCACAGAATGTTCAAAGCAGCATTATTCATAATAGCCAAAAAGTAGAAACAACCAAAATGTCCATCAACGGATGAATGGACAGATAAAGTCTAGTATATACAAACAACAGAATATAATTCAACAGTTAAAAGAAACTGAGAACTAAAACACGCAACATATGTGAACCTTGAAAACATACTGAATAAAACTGCCAGTCGCAAAAGACCACATGTTGCATGATTCCACCATATGAACTAGCCAGAACAGGCAAATCCAGAGAGAGGATTTATCAATAGATTACCTGGTTACCTGGGGCTGGAATGTTTGGGGGAAACGGAGAGTAACTGTTAACGGCTATCAGTGTTTGGAGAGGAGGTGATAAAATGCTCTAAAATTGATGGGTGATGGCTGCACAACTCCGTGAATAGACTAAAACTCACCGAACTGTACACTTTAAATAGGTGAATTGCATGGTATGGAAATTACATCTCAACAAAGGATCATTTTAAAAATAATGCTTAGTGGATTAGAGACCAAATGTGAAAGACAACATTTTTTAAAATATGGGAGATGGCTTTTTTTTTTTTGGCCGCACATTATGCGGGATCTTAGTTCCCTGACCGGGGATCGAACCCAGGCCACGGCAGTGAGAGTGCCGAGTCCTAACCACTGGACCACCAGGGAATTCCCTGGGAGATGGCTTTTTTACTTCAAGGTAAGGAAGGATTTCTTAAACATAACTCAAAGGGCACTAACTTGAAAAGGTTGATAAATTAGATAAAATACAATTAAGAACCTTCATTCATCAAAAGACACCACAAAGTTAATGAAAAGATAAATCAAAACCTGGAAGGGGAGATTCACAATATAGGTAATTAACAAAAGAATAGTATCCAGATATTGTAAAGCATACCAATAAATAAATATAAACAATCCAATAGAAAAATGAGGAAGCAACGTGAACAGGAACTTCATAAAAGGCAAAATTTTAATGGTAAACGTATGAAAAAGTATCCTACTTTATCACTCTTCAGAAAATGCAATATCATTTTACAATCACTATATCTGCAAAAATGTAGAAGTCTGACAGTACCAAATGTTGGCAAGGATGGTGCTCTTACACACTACTGATGTGAGTGTAAAGTTGTAAAACCCCACTGTAAATTAATTTGGCTTTACCTAGAAAAGCTGAACATTTTCATAAGCTATGTCCCAACATTTTATAGAGAAAACTCTTCATGTGTACTCCAGGGACATGTTCAAGAATATACATCGTAGCTTTCTAAAAACTACATAACTAGAGATGGCTCAGGTTTCCATCACAATTAATTGACTGTGGGTCATACAATGGGATATTATATCCAGCAAAATGAATAAACCAGAGCTACACACGACAATGGGTGAATATTACGAATAGAATGTAAGTGAAAATGCAAATAACGGATTACCTATAATGTGTAATCATATTTATAAAATTAAAAACCAAGCAAAAGTAAAGCGTATGCTGCTTAGAGAACACACACGTGATGAAGCTGTACTGAAAACCATGTTAGGAAGCCATCAACACACAAGAACAACGGCTGCCTCAGGGGCAGGGATGCCAAGAGTGTGGAAGGAAAGAAGAATACAGTAGAGCTGAGAGTTTGAATAATAATGTTTTCCTAACTCTTAACACGGGTGGTTGGTTCATGACGTTCGTTTTGTTTGTATGCATTAGTACTGAAGTGTTATTTATGACATATATTCTTTGTATGTATCAAACACAACATAATAAATAAATTTTAAAAGATGTTGCAGGGGTTTAAGCCCAGGTGGCAAGGAGAATGCTTCTAACAAGGAAAAACTTCTTGTTGTTAAAATAAATTTTAACAACAATTATTTTAATATAGTCTTTCTATTTATTATGAAAAATTTTAAAATCCTACGACAATTTTTCCTTTTGTTGGGGTTATCTCATAGGGAACCCTCAATTTCAATCATGTCTTCAAATACCACATTGTTTCCTTATTCTTTACTTTTATCATGAAAAAAAGTTAATTTAAAATATTATATTTTCTTTAGAACAACATATTAACAGTTCTAGAATATATTTTAACACTTTATGGTTAATATTAAGGCCACTACACATTATTTTAAGTCATACAAAATTGATCAAAAATAATTTCTCTATTTTCATTATGCTGGACACAATAAATATATCTTTGGATTTAAGCCTACAGATTAAAGAAAACACATTATTTTAACTTATGGTCTTTTAACCTTCTAAGATTATTTTATAAATATCATATGCAATAGAATGTTCTCTTTTTGTTGTAAACAACTCTCAGAGGAACTTTAGCATAAAAGACAGTTTAACCTTGTAAGAAAACATTGTTTTTGTCTCCCAAAGAAAAAAGTATCAAAAATAATGATAGATGATTAGTGTGTTTCTAACAAATTAAATACAATAATTGAACACCAATCAGCTCTGTTTTGAACCAGGACAACTGGTGTGTAATGAACAGCATGGTTCAGGCAGTGGTAGGATCAAACAATATGGATTAGGGAGGACTAAAGAGAAACAAACAAAATGGTAAGAAGTCAGGATCAGGAGGCTGGAATCCAGTATGATCTGAAGCAGAGGCGCTCACAGAATGGTAAGCATCTCTAGAGGACTCTCGCGTTGACTTAGGTCTCAGGTCTTTCGAGACGTTTGATCCTCAGGTAGTTCAGAGCTCTCTGGTCAGCTGTGTCAGTCACTGGTTTGTCTGTCCATCTATGAGCCCATCCATCTCAACGGCCGTTACCTCATCACATCCTATTGTAAGCAGCTGGGTTGTCTATATCTATTAATGAGCCTCAGCGTCCATTTCTGAAGAGCTGTGTTCTCATTTATACACAGGGTTTATCAAGGAAGCAGAATCCTCAGAGGGACTGCATTTCAAGAGAACAGCCCATGCTCCTCAGTTCCTACTCACTGCAAGTGTCCTGCCACAGTCAAGGGTGAGGAACCTAAGAACCGGGCCCTGACGCCATCCTCCTGCCTTGCATACACGTTCTTTGTCTGGTCACAGAGGTTAGAATTAGGACAGAGAACAGTATGGAAGTGCTTTAGAGTCTATTAATAAGTAGGAGTTCATTATATAACTTAGCTTTATTTATTAATATATTTCCTGTTCTAAATGTGCTTTATGTAAACATTTAAAATTTGTCCTCAGTTAGATGTCTCTAAAACTTCACTGAGCTCTTTGTCAACAGAAAATATCGGAAGATAACTTTCAGTGTTGGCAGCTGCCAGCTTACGAAAGAAAAGGGAAAAACTTAACCCATGGATGTTTTTTAAAATAATTTTGTGGGGAAAACAAACTGATGACTAGTAAGATTTTTGTTAGTTATGATATATAATCTAAATATATACGATACTTGCTATAAATTTATATTAGTATATATTTTATTATTAAATATTGTATTTTAAAAATTAAAATACAGATAATAGATTCTTTCTGTTATACTCGATTATTGATCACTCCTTATGTCAGTTATTTTCGAAGCAACTTCAGACTCTTATTCTTCTAGAACTTTCATTTTACTCCAAATGTCTCATTTTATTTTTGAATAAAAGGAATACCTTGAATGAAACATGAATTTGGGGGATTTGATTAAATATATAGAATTGATGTGAAAGTAGATATTCAGACTTCAAGGAAGGATAGCATCTATATTAAAAAGTCAATACAGCAGAAACTAACACAACACTGTGAAGCAATTATACTCCAATAAAGATGTTTAAAAAAAAAAGTCAAGAGTGGGATATATTAGAAAAATGCAGTTGGATCAACAAAAAATAATATTTTGGAAATATCTATATCTATTTTACAGACATTAAATTTATGCCAAGCATAAAACTATATCTTACATGAGATCCAATGTTGATTATAATTTAAAACCTGAAATTCATCTAAATAGTTAAAATAAAAGCCTATTTGACTGTATAATTATATCCTACAACATTCAATATATCTTTTAACATATTTTGGAAATTAATGATTTCAAATTAAGCCAAGTATTATAAAATTACTTTACATGTGAGTTAATTTTTTTCCTGAGTTTTAGAATAAAAGTTTATATTTTTTAGTGTTTTTATAGGGCTAAAAAGCTTTTAAAGTGTGTTCCCATAAGCCATAGGAAAGACAGGTAGTTGATAAAAGCAGAAAAGAGAAACATTAAGAGATGCAGGGAAAGTCACATAAAAGTCTGGGTAAGAAACCAGGTCTTCAGATTCCTAGGGCAGCGTATTTCCTATTTATAATCTGCTGCATCTAGGCTGCAAATAGAACTTTCTTGACTCATAATGCCTATGTTCTGTCAAATGGAAAACATTTTAAAAATCCCTTCAATGACTCAGAGATATTTAGAAAAAAGAGTCAGCAGATTTACCTTACGGTTATTCAAAAATTTCTCCAAGATCCAATATGAATGTTTAGGATATTTAAAGTACATTTGTGTTTCTAGACTCTTGTTCTACAGTTATTAGACCCAGTAATTAAAAATATAATCATCTGCCCACCTTGCAGTTCAGGAAAAATATTACCTCTGCAACTTGTAAAGATGAGAAAGGAGTTTAAACTGCCCCAAATTCCAAATGAACAGCTTAGCTCTGGAAGGAATTCTATACACAAAATTAAAATGTGGTATCGTTGACCACAATGACACTACTAAATTACATGATGAAGGAGAGGATAGAGCCTAACATATAGGAAAGGCAAGAAAAACTTTAATTTGATTAAAACTTTTTAGAACAATTAATACTCAAGTTTTGGAACATACTACAAAGGGCTTACGTCAAGAAATAAATATATTTTTTACCTGCAAAAGAAGAGAGCACTCTAGGTGGAGAATAAAAAAGAAAAAAAGAAATAGGGTGAAAGTACAAGAGAAAAGCACTCATTAATTTACATGCCTATATGGAGAAAAAAAAACTTCAAAAGGAGAAGCAGAACATAGAATGAGTCACATGAACTGGCAAATATTATGTCTGCATTTGTTTTTTGTGAATAATGATGATACTACTAAAAATTCATAACTGATATTGAAATTTATAGTTTTATTCTAAAAGAACCACCCAAATCATCTAATTGAAAATAGGTCTTGAGGAAAGTGAGTGAAAACCAACAGCAATTTGCTTTTAGGTTAAGTTACAATTAATAGGGAAAAAAGGAAGTTCATATCGCATTGGCCTATTT
Source organism: Balaenoptera acutorostrata (assembly GCF_949987535.1). Classification (NCBI taxonomy): domain Eukaryota; kingdom Metazoa; phylum Chordata; class Mammalia; order Artiodactyla; family Balaenopteridae; genus Balaenoptera; species Balaenoptera acutorostrata. Next base: position 62,980,424 of record NC_080083.1, read on the forward strand.
TGGAAACTTGCAAATGAAATGTCTACTACCCTTAAAATGACTGTGTATGAGCATTTATTTTATAGATTAAATATGTTAATAATGAACAGAAGCACAAAATATAAATATGTATATATTTTCTAGACTCTCATGGAATTATAAAAGTGGGAATAGTCCCCTTGAGAATTAGGACACTACAAAGACACTATCTTCAAACAGCACTTTTAATAATCTCATCTTGAGAATGCAAAATAAAGTATTAAAAAGCAAACACGGACGTATTATCCACAACTCACTTTGGTACAATATCAGGGCTAACGAACAGGAGGACCACACGTCAGGAACATGTTATTTGCAGCATCTAGAAACACTTAAAGCTATTCCTTTGACAGAGTGTTTCCAGGAGTGACAGGTAACCTATTTGGCCTTGGAAGAAAAATAAAATTCAGGCTAGGTTCTTCTTCACTAGAAAACTTCTTCTATAAAGAGTGACATTCAAGTAATCGGAAAGCAGATCTTCAGCATTCTCTCCACTTACTATACTTCCCTTTTCCAGGAAAGCAAAGAACCAGTTTTCTGCTGGTTCTCTATTAGCCTCTCTATCCAAACATTCTATATGCATTAAGGTCACAAGAGCCCAAATGTTATACTAGTGCCATTAAGAAAACACTAATTACTGTGCTAATAACCAGTTAACTTGACTAAAGCAGGCTATTCAGAAGTTTTGGCTGCTTAATTAAATATAAGAAAATCTAGAACACTCTGAGCTTTAAACAATGAGCCAACGGAAGGGAGGGCCGCCTGCCTCCGGTGAAAGTCCAAGCTGCCTGCAGGTCTGCCGCTGTCAGAATGGACACGGTGCGTGCTCTCTTATTCTTATTGTTTCTAACAGCATTTCCTCCCAGTCATGTGTACTTTTGTGCATTGTGTGCACTACATACAACCAATTCTTTAAATCTATGCAGAAACTAAAGCAGAAAAATCACATGATAGGTTTTAAGTCAGTACCATGTAAACACCAGGATTTCTAGCATAATATTCCTGTCCTCTCACTCACTGCAGAAAATAGTGTAATTCTTGGTAGATCTACTTCTAGGAATTTTGAAAGAAGCTCAAAGTAAGTATCCTTTTAAAGCCATGAAGGCATCAGTAGTGAATATCTCCACACAGTAGCACAGTATCCTCCTATGTCAACTTGACCTTAAAAGACAGCTTTGAGATGGAAGTACAGTTACTGCCAGGTGGGCCTTCCCAAGATCTCTTAGGTGTTAGAATACCTTGTATTAGGTGTAGGGTAGAGGGTCAGAAGAGAGAGGGAGATTACCTCACTCTTAATCCATCCCACTCAGGAAAGTATCCTGGATGATTCTGATGTCCATACAACAACCCCAAGAAATGGTGAAAAATAACTTAGTTTACTATAATAATTTGTACTTTTGTACATGATCTGCTACTTGCTGCTTTTACTTCTCTATTCATAAATGAAATCACTTAATATAAAAAGAAATTGTATGGGTAAAGCCAATGCAAATAACTAGGGAAAAATGCACTAACTAAATCCAAGGTGATATTCTTTGCCTCTGCTTACAAACATAAGCAGAAGCAAAGAATATCGTTGTTAATTTTTTCATAATTTAGGATTTTCAGTTTAAAATTACTTTCAAACATTTTTGTAGGTTTTTTGTTTTAGCTGAGACTCAATAAAAGTATAAAAAAGGTTGTTCTTAAATATATTCAAGTGTATATTCAAAAGGTATACATAGTTCTATCGTAACTGGCATACCGACATTAGAAACAGGATTCATAACAATGATATAATATAAAAATAAAGGCTTTCAATGAATTTATAGATAGATCTTACTATCTTACTAAATGTAATGTTAAACTCTTTTCAACATTATATTCTTGCATCTGGTAAAACTAGACAGTTATGAGATCTCAGTAAAGTTATACATCTTAGACATACAAACACAGCCTCAGGCACACTGATCCTAATTATAACACTTTTAAAAACAAACTGAGGAACAAAGGCTACCTAGGGTCAAGATCATGGATATCAATAGTTTTTCAAAACCCAAAGGAAAAAGTGCTATGAGTAAATTTAGAGATGAACATCAACAAAAAATAAACGTTTCAATTCGCTTAACATTTTTAAAATAAATATGTGAATTGAGTTTTTTCCAGTAAATACTAATAAACATCCAATGGATTTTAAAACTGATGGTTTTGTTAAGAAAAATGTTCTACTCAATTTAATGCAGAGCTCTTCCAAAACCACTCTGTAATGAAAATGTCCATGTAACCATCTATAACTTCCACTAGTCAGTATCCAAGCTCCCAAGGCCTGTTAAACTCTTGGTAGCCGACTACGTACTCAGCGCAGAGAACAAAGTCACCTGACAGCTTATGAGACAGATGATTTACGAGATTATTGTCCTTTTTGTTAACCTAAAAGGTTCAGCAAACCCTGCTACCTTGTCTCCCCGATTCCACCTCAGGCACAAGCTCGCGCTTGCCCCATCCACTCACCTGCCTGTCCCCGTTAAGCAAGCGCTCACCTACAGGACACGTGCCAGAACGCAGCTTGCCTCCAAGCCAGGCTCGCAGCCACGGACCTTGGTTGTGGCCTGTCAGGCTCAGCTGCCTGACTAATCCTCCGTGTTACCCTCGATCTCAGATATTTATTTGCTTCATAATCTGAGATTTGGATTCCTGATTTCATGCATGTTTCCAAATTAAGGTTACTACTCACTCCCCAAACCTGCTGTCATGATTAGATTCTTGACTTTATGTGATTACATCCTTTTATCTCTTGTTTTAACTACCTGGACTTTTGAAGACCTTTTCCTGACCTCTTGATCTGACTTCATTCTCCTAAAACTGATCTACTTGAGTTTCTGACCCTCCCAATAATTTAACGGTCCATGTTAATACCTAGCTACCTAGGTTTCTGGTCTCCTTTCCCTGTGTCTTCTAGAATACTGAAAATACTAGATTTTTTCTCAGGCCATTTATTGAGACATTTATACCCAAAGAAACCGGCAAACCCTAAGAAAGCATTAGGATGAAAAGAAATACCTGCAAAGTGTTGAAACAGAAATACATGTTGCTATGGATACAGAACTCTATTTATGACCTTAATTTTATTCTATGCAGTTCCAAAGCAAAGCAGCCAATAAGGAGGCAGAAACTTAACTAAACAAATGTGATCAAAGAAATCAGAAAGTACATTATTTGTATTAGCAGGAAATTAAATAAAGTGGTTTTTGTTTGTTTTAATTGTCTGTTCAGTACGAGATGACTGGAATGTCGGTATATGCCATATACTAATTTCATAAGTCAAAAGGAAAAAAATTTTCCCAGTTCTGTATGATTATGATTGAATGTATGCAATAAAGTGGATGCTGTTAATTAAAATGTTATGCATAAGGCAAACCACTTGCATTTCAATTCTACATTTTAGAAAACCATTGTGTGCGTACTTGTGTGTGTATGTGTGTGTATTCTATATGCTTCAAAATTTTACAGGCAGTTTCACAGATTTATTTGGAATCCTTATAATAAATATGTAGGTATTATCATTTCCATGAAAATGATTAAATGGGTGCTCTAAAAGATTGGGTTAAGGTGTCTGTTTTAAGTTCACAAACCTTGCAAGCAGCAGTCAGGACTGGCTCCCAGACACCTAGCTGTCCTCATCTGCTCCGTTAGACAGCTTAATTAACACTTCCTGCTCTAGAACTCATAGAAATTCTGCACAGAGGCTTAGACTCAAGTGACTGAGGCACTTAAATGTTTAATTAAATGACCATTATTTATTTTATTTTATTTTTCAAACAGTTGCCTCCTGGATCAATAAAAATGATTCAACTAACATGTCAATGCTAAAGAAATCTAAAATAACATTAGCGGGAAAAAGCATATGTTAGAGTCTTCCCCGGAGTGATTTCCCATGCATTAGTGAAATTACCCATCTGAAATAATACTATTTTATTAGTCTGATATTTTGCTTCTCACCTCAGATTTTACTGCATCATGAAATTACATTTTAACACGATATTCAAGATTTATTAAGAAAGTCTTGCCTCAATCAGTCTTCTATTTATTTCCGCTAATGTTTCAGTTTTTCATGCAGTTTCTATTTCTCAGAGCATTCTTACAATCCTTACACTTGGATTTCATATCTTCAACTCACTACAACACTGACTACTGTATCATGGGGCCTGTCTAATGCACTTTCTTTTTTTAATTTTTATTTTATATTGGAGTATAGTTGATTAACAATGCTGTGTTCGTTTCAGGTGTAGAGCAGAGTGATTCAGTTATACAGATACAGGTATCTATTCCTTTTCAAATTCTTTTCCCATTTGGGTTATTACAGAATACTGAGCCGAGCTCCCTGTGCTATACAGTAGGTCCTTGTTGGTTATCTATGTTAAATGTATTATAGCAGTGTGTACATGTCAATCCCAAACTCCCAATCTATCCCTCCCCCACCCCGGGCGCTTTCCCCCTGGTAACCATACTTTCGTTCTCTAAGTCTGTGAGTGTTTCTGTTTTGTAAATAAGTTCAGTTGTACCATTTTTTTAGATTCCACATGTAAGTGGTATCATGGTATTTGTCTTTCTCTGTCTGACTTACTTCACTTAGTGTGGTAATCTCCAGGTCCATCCATGTTGCTGCAAATGGTAATGCACTTTCTATGCTGATGAAACTATGCCTGTGTTCTGTTTTTCACCTTGGCATCACTCTTATTCAAACCTTATCCGTGCTCCATAGTGGAGCACCTATGACCACCACTATGGAGCACGGATAAGGTTTCCCTACGCAACCTTAAGTTATCCATCCCAATTATTACTCCAACTGATGAGTATCCTTGTCTTCTCAATTCTAAAATGTATATAACTTCGTTGCACCAATGATAGAAATACTTTACTGGCCATTCTTATAAGAACACAGTATGATGTTACTGTGGGATGCTTCTACATGACGCAAGATAAATGCATTCCACAACATCAGCAACAAATTGCCAATGTCTTCTGACCATCTCCAAATTTCTCTAAAAAAGCGCATCATGAATTAACTGGTTAGGAATCTGCCCAAACCTTTTGTGAATCTGTTTTAATGGAACACCTCAGAAAACAAAGATTAAATGAAAATAGAAAAAGAAAAATTAGGCCACTGCATTGGCAAAAGTGTTCTTATGAAATTTTTCACTCAAATGCTTCTCTAAAATTTTAAAATACACATAATCAAACAAACCAAATGGTATAGAATGGCTCTGAATGAAAACAGTACTTTACTGCTTTTGACTTCCCATCTCCAATCCCCACCTCCCCCCCCACCAGGAGGTAGACACATTTAACTCTTTCAGGTGTGTTTTAACTCTTCCGATAATGACCTTCATATGTTTATATCTTTCATGAATTACTACTTATTCACTACTTATTTACTTCCTGCTATGAAAGATAAAGATTTAGCTTCCTCAAGCCATCCACCATCACTCCTTCCCATCTCTGAAACATGGTTGCTTTTTTTAGTTCCTTTATGGTTTACCTTTATAGCTTTTCTCCAGTTTCATTCGTATATAATTGACATATAACACTGTATAAGTTTAAAGTATACAACATAATGATTTGATATATGTATATATTGTGAAATGATTATCACAGTAAGTTCAGTTAACACCATCACCTCCACAGTTACAATTTTTTTTCCTGTGATGAGAACTTGTAAGATCTACTCTCTTTGCAACTTTCAAATCTAGAATACAGTTATTGTCAACTCTAGTCATGCTGTATATCACATCCCCAGAACTTATTTATCCTATAACTAGAAGTTTGTAGCTTTTGACCATCTTCACCCAGTTCCCCCATGTCTCACCCTTTGGCAAACACCAATCTGTTCTCTGCTTCTATGACTTTGTTTTTTTAAGGTTCCACACATAAGTGAGATCATATGGTATTTGTCTTTTTCTGTCTGACTTAATTCACTTTGCGTAATGCTCTCAAGGTCCATCCATGTTGTAGTAAATAATAGGATTTCCTTCTTTTTTATGACCAATAGTATTCCATTGTGTATCTATATATATTTTCTTCGTTCATTCATCCATTTATGGACACTTAGGTTGTTTCCTTGTCCTGGCTATTGTAAACACTGCTGTAAGGAACATGGTGTGCCAATATCTCTTCAGGATAGTGATTTCGTTTCAGATATATATCCAGAAGTAGAACTGCTGGACCATATTGTAGTTCTATTTTAAATTTTTTGATGTGGAGAAAAGGAAACCATTGTGCACTGTTGGTGGGAATGTAAATTGGTGCAGCCACAATGAAAAACAGTACGGAGGTTCCACCAAAAATTAAAAATACAACTTTGAATAAAATAATTAAACCTTCCTTTTCCAGCAATTATGGGTGGTGTCTTTTAATTCCCCACTTAATTCGATGAGTACATTAGTACTGCCTGATCTTCACCTAATCATGCTCATAACCTTGATTATCTGTATTTTTGCTAAGGTTGGTAACATTTATGTTGTATCTGTAACCATGAATAAATTTTCTATGCTTTATATAAAATTGATTTCAAAAGGTGAAATTTAATAGTCTAATTATTGTGCAAAACAACCAGATAGTATATTACAAAACAACTACATTTTGCTTCTGGTAGTTTTCCAGCCCTTTCCCCTCCATGCCCCAAGGTTTCTAATTCACTTTCTTTTTTTCCCTTTCATTTTCTGCTTTTATTGCCTCCTAACACTAAGAATTCTCATGGATAGAATCTAGATTTTTCCTCCCGTCACCCCCCATCCGTTCCGATCTGGACTGGGTATCTTCTGGATTCTTTGTGCAGCCATTCTCTGGGCCTTCCCTTTTCTTCTCTCCTGTCTGGATCCAATGGTCCTTGAATCCTTTGCGTTTCTCTTTTGTATTTGCTCCTTTAGTTTACTGAAGAACACCTCCAAGCAACTTCCAAAGAAACGCAGGAAATAAACTTTCCAAATCGTTGCATGTTTGCAATGGCTTTCCCCAATATGACTGATTGTTCACTTATGTATAGAAATCTTTTGATTTGAAAAATCTTTGGTTTGAAAAATTTCCCTTTCATGCTTCTAATGAGGGCATTACTATATTTTACCATTTATTACTGGAAATACAATGCCAATCCACCTTGTTCCTGTGTAGAACCCTGGAAGGCTTTAGGATATCTCTTTTACTCCTTCTGTTCTGAGGTTTAGTGGTGATGTGTGCAGAGGTAGGTTTTTTTCATTCACTATGTTGGTACTTATTAGCCTTTTCAATCTGAAGACTCACATCCTTCAGCCTTGTGAACTTGACCACTATGACGACACTGATAATTCCTCCACTCTTTATTTCTTGAACGTCAGTTAACTATTGAGCATCCTGGCTTAATCACCTATGTCTCACCTTTTAAAAACACATTTTTATACTCATATTTTTGTCTCTGCTTTTTGTTCCTGCTTGTGGGAGATTAGTTCGACATTAGTTTTGGCAAACATTTTAAACAATTTTTAATTTTCAGACCCGTTTTTATTCTTTTGATTGTTACATTTTCATAGTAGCCTGCTCTTCTTTTATAAATATAATACCGTATTTGGTATTTCAGTCTTGCTCTCCTTAAATTTACTTTTTTTTTTAATTTATTTATTTATTTATATTTATTTTCGGCTGTGTTGGGTCTTCGTTTCTGTGCGAGGGCTTTCTCCAGCTGCAGAGAGCGGGGGGCCACTCTTCATCGCGGTGCGCGGGCCTCTCACAGTCACGGCCTCTCTTGTTGCGGAGCACAGGCTCCAGACGCGCAGGCTCAGCAGTTGTGGCTCACGGGCTTAATCGCTCCGCGGCATGCGGGATCCTCCCAGACCAGGGCCCGAACCCGCGTTCCCTGCATTGGCAGGCAGACTCCCAACCACTGCGCCACCAGGGAAGCCCTAAATTTACTTTTTGTTCCCTAAAGTACCTTGTTTTCCCTGGAGTCATCTGTTTGTTTTGTCCTTCTGTTTCATGCCTCAAACGTCAGATGATCCAGGGTTGTCTGTTCATACTCAAGACTGAGGAGGTAAAATGCAGAGTGGAAGCTCCGTGTGTGTCTGGAGCCCAAGTCTGTATCTTACAGGGCTCACTGCGCTTGAGGGTGAACAAGAGGAGAGGATGCTGATACGGTAGAGCCCCCCAACAGGTGCTGGTGCAGGCTTTGCCCCAAGCCGTCACTTCCCACACTAGCTTCCTTCCACTCTCCGCAGTTGCTCCATTTACTTCCCTCAGCCTGGGAATAAATGCTGTCCACCCTGGGACTGTGGTCGAGGTACGTCGCCTATCCTGTATGCTGACTTTCACCGAACCCTGCTTTTCGCCTCACATCTCTTCTGCGACCCTTCCTTCGTGGTACCTCTCAGTCCTGGTCCTCTCCTGGGTTTTATGAGGGAGACAGGCTCTCTCCGAGGCTGTAATCGTCTTCACGTGTAGCTAGAAGCTGGCCATCTCAGCACTGCTTCCAGAAATGTGTCTAAGTCTCTTGTCTGCTGATGGCCACCCTCGTGTTTTCTTTGTTGTGGTAGATTTATACCTTTGTTATTCCATTATTGTCATTTTAAAGGGGCCTAGTGAGGGACAGGAAGTAAACTCATGTAGCCTGATTACCTGGGGCTTCTTTGGTATGTTTTAAATAAACATGATTCAAGTCTTTGAAAGTTGTTTTAATGCAGTTATGTAGGGAAGACTCTATTGTGTAAAAAAAGATGCATCTCTATTTCTGACCCACTTTCACTGTTTCCATTAAATTCTAGATGCTTCCGGTGTCCTGGGCCACATCTTTTTGACCCGACTGATTGCAGCCCAGCTAAGGCAGGCAACTCATAGCCGATTCCACCTCAAGTGGGCTGTGGTACAGCTCAGTTTTCCACCTCGAGCTTTCTTCAAAGCCAGGGAAGGTCACTCAGTCCAGGTTCAGGTGAAGCTAGAAAGACAGGAGCAGGAAGCGCAGGAGCAGGAAGTGCAGGAGCAGGAAGTGCAGGAGCAGGAAGGAAGTGCAGGAGCAGGAAGCGCAGAAGCAGGAAGGAAGTGCAGGAGCAGGAAGTGCAGGAGCAGGAAGCTCAGGAGCAGGAAGCGCAGGAGCAGGAAGCGCAGAAGCAGGAAGTACAGGAGCAGGAAGCGCAGGAGCAGGAAGCGCAGAAGCAGGAAGTACAGGAGCAGGAAGTGCAGGAGCAGGAAGCTCAGAAGCAGGAAGTACAGGAGCAGGAAGTACAGGAGCAGGAAGCACAGGAGCAGGAAGGAAGCACCGGAGCAGGAAGTGCAGGAGCAGGTGCCCTTTGGGAGCACCCTCAATCACAAGGAGCCAGAATTCCAGGAATAAATGCTCCAGACTCACATTCTTTGGCAGGACAATTCCGTGGTGTCTTCTGAAAGATCATCCAGGGTCCTCAGTGGGATGGAGACCCCCTTGCTCTTAGTAGTAATTGATCAATTGGCTTTTCCCTTCCCCATTTCATTCTCCCCATTCCCTCACCTCAGAGTCCTGGAATTCCCTCCCCAGTAAACTACCTGTATGCTAATTCTTGTATCAGGCTCTGTTTCCAGAATAACCCAAACCTCAACAATACCAAGCACAGTAAAGCTCCTAATGATGTGCTCTGTGATTGCATTACTTTATAATGTGAAATTCCGAAGGCAGTGGCAGGCTGCATGTCTATTAAGGTGTCTAGGGACCCTTCATTCCAGTCAATTTCAAAGGCCATTAGTTTAAGAAGTAATATGTATCAAATTATTTTGTTATCAGATACAAATTAGCAAAAAGTTTTCACCAGTATTCATTCCTTGAATGCACTATTTTCGTCATTGTATCACAAATATTTTTACATCTTTAAGTGAATGTTGTGATATGTTAAGAATCCTGCTTTTGGGCTTCCCTGGTGGCGCAGTGGTTGAGAATCTGCCTGCCAAAGCAGGGGACACGGGTTCGAGCCCCGGTCTGGGAAGATCCCACATGCCACGGAGCAACTGGGCCCGTGAGCCACAATTACTGAGCCTGCGCGTCTGGAGCCTGTGCTCCGCAACAGGAGAGGCCGCGATAGTGAGAGGCCCGCGCACCGCGATGAAGAGTGGCCCCTGCTTGCCGCAACTGGAGAGAGCCCTCGCGCAGAAACGAGGACTCAACACAGTCATAAATAAATAAATAAATAAATAAATAAAAGACCATGAATTTCTTTAAAAAAAAAAAGAAAAAGAATCCTGCTTTTAGTGACCTTTAACCCATTTAGTGAACTGCTAAGAAGCGACCTTGAGTAAAGGAAAAGCTGTAGATGTACAAACAAAGTCACTACAGGCATGTTTGGGAGACATTCACCAATCAGGAGCTTTCGGTGCATCTGCAGGTTAGAAAGTAGTTAAGAGAATATTGAGATGTTTGAGGATAGAATGAGCTGTGAAAGCAGAGCCAATGGGGAAGCTTCAGCCGAGCCAGGCCTCCATCCACCCAGGCCCCTCTGGGTTCTGAGCTCGCATGCTGCAAAGACGGTAAATACACCAGCGAGAGGTGAAAATAATAAACAAGCTCCTGAGGTACTGTGTACAGGGGAGGGGGGCCGCACGCCAATCTGTAGATTGTAGGCAATCTGGGTGAGAAACAGAAGGCTCTTACCTAAAAAAAAATTGAATGAACAATCCAGGGAAACCTAAGGCTTCTAGTGTGGATTCTACAAACCCAGAATAAAGCCCTCCTCAGTCTAGCATTTAAGGGACCTGGATGCTAACACATCTTTCAGTCTAAATGGGACCGCTACCCAAGAACTCACTCTGATTTCCCACCCAGGGAGAGACATATTAGGAGGTGGGGCAGGAGAGAAACTCTGTTTATACAAAAAAACAGTTCTCCTGCCATCCCGTCTGTGGCAGGTTGAATAATGGCCCCTCTACCCAAAGATGTCCATGTCATAACCCTCAGAACCCGTGACTGTGTCACCTCACATGGTAAAAGGGGCATCTTTGGGTAGAGATGTGACCAGAGACCCTGGCGTATGCATGTGGGCCCAATGCCATCACAGGGTCCCTATAAGAGCGAGGGAGGAGGGTCAGAGCCAGAGGGGACAGCTGACCATGGAAGCACAAGAGGGGGCGTGATGTGGGGCAGGCCCGCGGCAGAAAGGTGGTGGCTTCTAGAAGCTGAAGGGGCAAGGACGCAGGCTCTTTCCTGGAGCCTCCAGAAGGGACCACCCCGGCCCAGAACTTGACTTTAGTTTTGTGAGACTAATTTTGGATTCGTCACCTTCAGAACTGTAAGATAATAAATTTCTGTTGTTTTAAGCCACAAAGTTTGTAGTAATTTGTTACAACAGCAACAGGCAACTAATACAATATTCATCTTCTGTAAATATGAATAGAAAGCAAAAACCATCAAGCACAAAAGAAGAGCCAAGAGAAATAAATACAAAAGAGAAATTAAAAGATAAACAGGAAAACAACCCTGAAGGAAAGCGATAATTCGGGGAACAGTGCTAAAAATTCTAATTCATAAACGTGGGAAGAGGAAATTTTATTACATCTATAAAATGAAAACAAGAGGCTCTGAAAATAAATAGGAAAAGTACAACAAGATTTTTTAGAGCTTGAAACTATCATTCTTGAGCATAAAGGGAAAGAAATCTGACTTCCCAAAGACACTGACTGAAAAGGCCAAATGAAAAATTTGAGAAAACACTAAGAGTCAGGAAGACCTTCTGAGGGCTTTGATTTAGAGTTAACAAACTTGTGACCGTGGGGTGTAAAGGACGCACCCCTGAGGGTGAGGCTGTCACCCCTCTGACCACAGGACAAAGGTGGGGACAGTACTCAACCCAAGGTAATTGTCTTAACGCTTCTTATTCCAGTGATAAAATCTCCTGATGGTTCAACCTCCAGAGTTGCCTAAAAAAGGAACAAAATGTAATAATTCCACACTCTTCATCTCAGATGAGAAAGTTTATGATTATGGTAAAAACAAAAAATAGAGATAGGAAGTCAAAGGCCCTCTGGAGCATAAAGCAATGCTACTTCATTATGACTGATGTGTTTTTTTCCCTTCTGTCATTTTTATGAGAACAGATGCAGCCAACTTCACACATGAACTTCAGAGGCAAAGCAGAAGAAAGGCTCTGTGTGTGTGTGCGTGTGTGTGTGCATGCGCACACTTGCATGTGTGTATGTTTTCCCCTTGGCCATCAGACATAGCTTCAAACAACCGTCTCATTATTTTACCCCCTTAAAAGTTAATTTATTGCCTGGAAAAGAGCTAGAGAAGTTCCTGAAGATGATCTCAGACTATATTCCCGTTGCCAGCTAACTACCCTTAATTACAACATCATACCCATTGGACGTGGATAAAAAGAACAAGCGATGTCTCTATGGTACCGCAGGACCCCATGACACGGATACTGCATTTGTCCTCAGAGTAGCAACACTCAGTGATAGGAAAGTAGGATTTCTACACACTGAATTCAGTTTATGTACCAGAGGAACACTCAGAAGGCCTCTAAGATAAGACCAGATCAATCTCATGGTTGCTACCAGTAGACAACAAAATTAAAGACATTCTCCCACCCTTTTGAAGATTTTAATATAAATTATGGAGAGGAAGACTAAAATATGTAGGAATATTGTTCTAACACCACGGAATCAGCAGCATAATTCACTCCTCAGCTGGTTGTGATGGCTTTCAGCAAAGAACTGAAAAAGGAACTTTTATAGATTATGTGCCTGCACCTTCATGGTCACGGCAGCCTCTGCACGGAGACACCATACAGAGATAAGATAGTTCTGTATTTATTTAAAAAGTTAAAGAAATGATAAAGGAGGAAAGTTACACTCTTTTCAGTTGGGAGAAAAGAACACATGAGCAGTGCCCAAGGCGCACGCATGCTGGAGAGACGGCACTACCGCCCTGCCCGAGGACCCCACCTGCGATGGCTGAGGTCTCCTTCCTTCTTCACAGCTCACAAAGTCCCATTAGGTCTCTAACGCTCTGCTTACATTTATGTTTCTTGTCTTTTCCCCCTAATGATTAAGTGTGTGCTATTCATTTTTTACATCTTCAGCAGCTAGCAATGTGTCCGAAACTAAGGAGGGCCTTGGCATATGTTGGATAAATATTCTATAATTTTAATATTACCCAAGTGGCAACCAATTCTCTGAAGTCAATACGATTTGGAGATTTAATAAAGAAATTGGCTGCATATTTTATAAATCTGAAGGTTAAAAAATATGGGAACAAGCAAAGCCCAGACCTAGACCAATCCCTGCAAAATAGTTAAATTTATTGATTTGCGTTCATTCATTCACTGATTGGGCCAGGCCCTCTGGCAGGATCTTCGGATGCAAAGACATAAGGTGCAGTCCCTCCTCTGGAAGACACAAGCACGTAAACAATAATGACGTTACGGTGATTATGGGCTAATCCTACACACGTATTTTTGCCATCGTAGATTAGAAGCTTTGTGAGAACTCAGAGACGGGAATGACAATACACTTATGGTGCCGTCCCCCAAAGAACGAACACACACAACCAAAACACGAAGACGGATTGGCGGCTTGCTGGGAGCCTGGCGACCCTCGCCTCTACCCCTGTGACCGAACCCAACTCTGAAGCCACTGCCGGCTCCTCAGAGGGAGCCCAGCTCCGCCCTCCTGTGGCTCCTGTTGCTCAGTGACTCTGCCTTTGTTGACACAGATGCTCACAAATGTTTGCCGAGGCCCCCGTCTGCACCAAGAATCTTTTCAGTAGAGGGTATACAGAAGTGAGGAAAGTGCAGAAGGTCCATTTTCTCAGTCCATTGGGGGAATAGACAAAAAAATTAATACATATGTAATATAACCTGGGAAAAGTGCTATGAAGTTCACACACAAGGTGCTTGATAGAGGAAGCCCTATTTATGTGTTTATTTATTTTTATTATCTATTTATTTATATTGAAGAGTATACGATTCACAATATTGTGTTAGGTGTACAGCAAAGTGATTCAGTTATATACATATATATTTTTTCAGATTACTTTCCAATATAGGTTATTGCGAGATATTGAATACTGTTCCCTGTGTTATACAGTAAATTCTTGTTGCTTATCCATTTTATGTATAAACTACTGTTTGCATCTGTTAATCTCATACTCCAGATTTATCCCTCCTCCCCCTGCCTTTTCCCTTTGGTAATCATAAGTTTGTTTTCTGTTTGTGAGTCTGTTTCTGTTTTGTATATAGATTCATTTGTATTATTTTTTGTACTCCACACATAAGTGATACCATATAATACTCATCTTTCTCTGACTTACTTCACTAAGTATGATAATCTCTAGGTTCTTCCACGTTGCTGCAAATGGCAATATTTCATTCTTTTTCATGCTGAGTATTCCATTGTATATATGTACCACGTCTTCTTTATCTATTCATCCGTTGATGGGCATTTGGGTTTTTTCCATGTCTTGGCTATTGTAAATAATGCTATGAACATTGAGGTGCATGTATCATTTCAAATTAGAGTTTTCATCTTTCCCAGATACATGTCCAGGAGTGGGATTGCTGGGTCGTATGGTAGTTCTATTTTTAGTTTTTTAAGGAACCTCCATACTGTTCTCCATAGTGGCTGTATCAATTTACATTCCCACCAACAGTGCAAGAGGGTTCCCTTTTCTCCACACCCTCTCCAGCATTTGTTATTTGTAGACTTTTTGATGATTCTGACCAGTGTGAGGTGATACCTCATTGTAGTTTTTATTTGCATTTCTCTAATAATTAGCGATGTTAAGCACCTTTTCATGTGCCTCTTGGCCATCTTTATGTCTTCTCTGGAGAAATGCCTATTTAGGTCTTCTGGCCATTTTTTTATTGGGTTGTTTTTTGATATTGAGTTGTATGAGCTGTTGGTCTATTTTGGAAACTAAGCCCTTGATAGTCACATCATTGGGAAATATTTTCTCCCAGTCTGTAGGTTGTCTTTTCATTTTATTTATGGTTTCCTTTGCTGTGCAGAAGCTTGTAAGTTTGATTGGATCCTATTTATTTATTCTTGCTTTTATTTCTTTTGCCTTGGGAGACTGACCTAAGAAAATATTGCTATGATTTATGTCCGAGAATTTTTTGCCTATGTTCTCTTCTAGTTTTATGGTGTCATGTCTTATATTTAGATATTAACATTTCAAGTTAATTTTTGTATATGGTGTAGGGAGTGTTCTAATTTCACTGATTTACATGAAGCTATCCAGCTTTCCCAACACCACTTATTGAAGAGACTATCTTTTCTCCATTGTATATTCTTGCCTCCTTTGTTGTAGATTAATTGACCATAGGTGCGCCAGTTTTTCTGGGCTCTGTATTCTGTTCCGTTGATCCATATGTCTATTTTTGTGCCAATACCATGCTGTTTTGATTACTGTAGCTTTGCAGTATTGTCTGAAGCCTGGGAGGGTTATGTCTCCAGCTTTGTTCCTTTTCCTCAGGATTGCTTTGGCAATTCTGGGTCTTTTGTGGTTCCATATAAATTTTAGGATTATTTGTTCTAGTTCTGTGCAAAATGTCACGGGTAATATGATAGGGGTCACATTAAATCTGTAGATTGCTTTGGGTAGTATGGTCATTTTAATAATATTAATTCTTCTAATCCAAGAGCATGGGATAGCTTTTCATTCTTTGAATCATCTTCAATTTCCTTTATCAATGTTTTATAGTTCTCAGCGTAGAGGTCTTTCACTTCCTTGGTTAAGATTATTCCAAGGTTATTTTTTTTGGATGCATTTTAAACAGGGTTGTTTTACTTTCTCTTTCTGATATTTCATTATTAGTGTAAAGAAATGCAACTGATTTCTGTATATTAATCTTGTATTCTGCTACCTTGCTGAATTCATTTATTATTTCTAGCCGTTTCTGTGTGGAGTCCTTAGGGTTTTCTATATACGGTATCATGTCATCTGCATATAATGACAATTTTACCTCTTCCCTTCCAGTTTGGATACCTTTTATTTCTTTTTCTTGTCTGATTGCTGTGGCTAGGACTTTCAATGCCAAGTTGAATAGAAGTGGTGAGAGTGGGCATCCTTGTCTTGTTCCAGAATTTAGCAGGAAGGTTTTCAGATTTTCACTGTTGAATATTATGCTGGCTGTAGGTTTGTCATAAATGGCTTTTATTATGTTGAGACATGTTCCCTCTATACCCACTTGGGTAGAGTTTTTATCATGAATGGATGTTGAATTTTATCAAATGCTTTTTCTGCATCTATTGAGATGATCATGTGGTTTTTGTCTTTTCTTTCACTGATGTGGTTTATCACTTTGATTGATTTGCATATGTTGAATCATCCTTGTGACCCTGGAATGAATCCAACTTGATCATGGTGTTTGATCCTTTTTATGTATTGTTAGATTTGGTTTGCTAATATTTTGTTGAGGATTTTTGTGTCTATATTCTTCAAAGATATTAGCCTGTAATTTTCTTTTTTTGGTAGTATCTTTGTCTGGTTTTGGTATCAGGGTGACGGCAGCTTCATGGAATGACTTTGGGAGTGTTCCCTCCTCTTCAATCTTTTGGGAGAGACTGAGAAGGAAAGGTATAAGTTCTTCTTTGTATGTCTGGTAGAATTTCCCAGTGAAGTCATCCAGGCCTGGACTTCTGTTTGCAGGGAGTTTTTAAAATTACAGATTCTATTTCACTTCTAGTGATCCGTCTGTTCAATTTGTCTGTTTCTTCTTGACTCAAGTTTGGCAGGCTGTATTTTTTGTATTTCTGTAGTATCAATTATTATTTCTCCTCTTTTATTTCTTATTTTGTTTATCTGGGTCCTCTCTGTTTTCTTCTTGGTGATCCTGGCTCGAGGTTTGTTGATTTTGTTTATCCTCTCAAAAAATCAGCTCTTGGTTTTATTGATCCTTTCTATTTTTTTTTTTTTGATCTCTATTTTATTTATTTCCTCTCTGATCTTTATTATTTCCTTCCTTCTGCTGACTTTGGGTTTTGTTTGTTCTTCTTTTTCTAATTCTTTTAGGTGATAGGTTACGTTGTTTATCTGAGATTTTTCTAGTTTCTTGAGGAAGGCCTGCATCGCTGAAAGGAAGCCCTTTTTAGGGAAGGCCCATTTGAGGAGTTAACAATTAGGCTAAGACTTAAAGAATGAGAAGAAGCTGCTCATACAAAGGGCCAGAGCAAAAGCTTTCCAGTCCCCATAAACAGCACGGGCCAAAGTATGAAGGTTAGAGTCTGGTATATTTCAGCAATGAAAAAGAAGCTGGTGTCGCTCAAGCACAGTTAGCAAGGGGAGAAGAGTGGGAGAAAGTGTTGGGAAGGTAACAATAGGGCGACTTCATGCAAGGTTCTGTAGGCCATGCTAAGAAGCTTGGAGTTTATCTAAATACAAGCTATTGAAGGATTTTAAGCAGGGAGGTTTTGTAATCCAACATGTATTTTGAAAATGATCATTATGGTTGCTGAGAAGAACAAGAAGGAAAGCAAGACTATCAGTTAGGG
Organism: Balaenoptera acutorostrata; assembly: GCF_949987535.1. Lineage (NCBI taxonomy): Eukaryota > Metazoa > Chordata > Mammalia > Artiodactyla > Balaenopteridae > Balaenoptera > Balaenoptera acutorostrata. Next base: position 62,997,896 of record NC_080083.1, read on the forward strand.
GACTACTGTGGAGGCCTGGGTGAAAGATGGTGGTGTCCTGGACTAGGGAGTGGCTGGAAGGGAAGGAAATGAATAGATTAGAGATCGATTCTGGGGGGCTGAATCTATGGTATTTACTGACGGATTAAGAGAAAGGTAAGCCATTCAAGAATGACATCCAAGTTGTGGCTTGAGCACTGAGCTCATAGACACAGAGAAGACGGGGGTGGAGGTTTCAGTTCTGGACATGTGACATCTGAGGCGTCTGTGAGCTAAGAGAAGGGGCCAGGAAGCAGCTGGATATCTGCGCCCAGCTCTCACATGAGGGATGGGAGCTTTAAGTCATTAGCACATAGCTGTTATTTAAGGCCACTGACATGCAGACGGCTGCTTAACAGGAGAATTAAAGGAAAAAAAGGGCGGGGAGACCACAATATTTAGTGTAAGGTCGTGGAGCTGGTAGAGAAGTAAGAAATTCAGATGGAGAAGTGGGAGAAGCAGGGGAAAACTAGGACTCACTGGAAAGACACAGACATAATTCAGTAGGATAGAGCAAAAGGGATGTATATAGGGATGAAAACTTAACTACATGGTTAAAAGCAGTGAAAGATTGGCTCGCCACTGCATAATAAAAAAGGGGGAAGCTAAAATAGGATTCCAGAGTGAAGAGCAATGATGATTATACTGAGAGAAATCCAACTTCTTCCAAGTAACTCAGTAAACTTATAAATCTACAAAACTATGTTAGGGCTAGGCAAAATGTACTTCCTGGTAAATCCTATATCAAAGTGCATTATTCCATGTTTTCTTCTAAAGAGAAGGGACGAAAAAAAGAAAATGAAACATTCTAGACTATGAGGTAGACCACAGATTGTAGTAAGAGAAGAATTAAAGTACTGCTCCTCTAACTGACATCTGTTCTGCCAGATTAAAACTATGCATGTTCAGAATTTCTTCAAATACGGTTTGGATACTAATTTGTAGTTTAAAATAGAAATTCTATTTGAAGAGAATGAAAAATAATTGGTGCAGAATGATCAAATCTGTACAAGTAAATGGTACCAAACCTTCCAAGTAAATGGAAGAACCATTTCTTTACTCTGAAAAAATAGCACATTTCTAATGTAAAACAGGTGCGCATGATCTTAAGAAAATTTCTAATGGATTAAAAGTACAATTTACCCTGAATTATTATTAGAAAAAAATTTTAAAAAATCACTTTTTACTTTAAAGTGGACTTAGATCTATGTTCTAGGTTTGCAATTATCCTAAACGACTTATCTAGTTACTGAACGGTCTGGCTCAAAATAACGTTTATCATTCAGTAGTTTACTGAGCAAAGGCAATGTTGAAGTCTGCTTTCAGAAAGGATTTGTTTTTCAGATCAATAATTGGATGAGGGGAAATATCTGAAGGCAAAATAAGTCATTGTTTTAGTTACGTTGTTTTCCTTTTCTAAAAAAGTGGTCTGAGTTAACTGACTACACTTCATTCCCCTGCAATGCACTTGTGCACATTAACTCTGCAAGAAGCATATGAAATAAAGGAGAGGATGCATCTTCAATCCTTCTTGTCAAGTTTTAAGAGATACCAATCAGCCAAACACCCCGCTAATAGTCATGAGACTGCTGTCTTAATTAGCTGGTGATATTTTTGACTAAGAATCTCAGATGATGAAACTGTTCTTCCCTGTGTTGAACCAGCTTGGCCCAGACTAGCCTGTCCCGCAGTGACATGTAGACTGAATACAAATCAGACAGCACAGCTTTAAATCTGTGTTGCAGCTCTCATTTCCAATTCGAGAACTGTACTATAATCATAAGCTTCTGGTGGATGAAAGGAAATCAGCTCTCTGAATATTAGCTAATGCCACATTTGCAAGTCCTGAAGAGATCTGTGCTGTTAAAAAAAAAATAGATCATTTCGCGTGAACCTATATATATGAATTGCTTTGTTCTGCTCAACTGATAGACGCAATGCCTGTGCTGGGATTAAACCCTTTTCATCATAAAACCTCATCTGGTTCGGAGTCCAAGTCCATCAAACCTTTTTCCTTTAAAGTCCCGCCTTTGATTCTACATCAATTTATTCAAACCGCAGCTGGGTGGCTGAAAACGAAAGGACAGCATCATTTAAACCAACCATGTTCTCGACTTGAAAGAAGGGCTATAATTAAAAAAATGGGCATAAAAGAATGGAAATGGGATAATATTTTTTAATGGTAGTTCAAAGGCCGACAGATGTCAGAGTCTTTGAAGATGTCAGTACACTGAGCAAGGAGTTGCCATGAAAGAGCCTGCCTGAGAGGTGAAGCAGCTTTTTAATGGCTGAAAAAACCCTTGCAGACACATCCTTGTGTTTTTAATTTGTCAGAGTTTCTGCAGTATTTTCTGATTAATGACACACGATTATAACTGCATAGCAGACATATTTTTATCCTCGGTTAAATGAATCGTTTACTCCACATTCTTTTAGAACTAGATAAGAATAGGGACACTTTCCTAGGAAGTCCCAAACTGTTCTGATCGCTTCACATATTTATGCTAATTTTGTGGGACTGGCGAAATCCAGAGTTACTGTATGTTGCCAGCTTTTGTTCTCTTAATAGTCTGTTGCTGGTAACATTATGATGCACATGTGGTAGTCAGAACGCGACTCACTACAGTTCCATTCTTTTCATGTACGTGGAACAATATGTGCTTGAATAATTAATTTGTGCACCAAGTCATGTCAAACCAAATTAATGTTTAAAAACATTCCTGAGCTCCATCTAAACAACCATGGGCTGCCATAGGGTTTCAGAAGAGAAAGAGGTGCTTAAGGGGAAAAACTGCAGCCGTAACTGCAGTATGACGTTGATGCCACTCGAAAAGCCAGGGCCCTAATACGGCGTGTAGGACCCTGGGGCGCTGCGCTGGGTGGGGAGAGGCTCCAGGTCGTCTGACTCGCCGACCTGACTTGCTCTGCGAAGCGGCCTCACGGTGTTCCCGGGCAGCAACCAAACGCCACCAGCGGCAGCAGCAGAGAAAGGCTTTCCCACCAAGGGCCGGCCTGTAACCGATACCACGACGAGGTGCAGCGGAAGCGCTCACAGCTCTGAAGGCACACGACGTGGGGTCAAGTCCCAGCCCCTCACTCAAGCGCCGCCCGGCCGGGTCTGCCCGCCTTCTGTCAGAACCGAGCTCACACCTGCCCGCTCCCAGAAAGCCGGTGCAGGTGTCCAGCACACGCGCTCTGCTCAATTCTCCTTCTCAGAATAAGCGAGACTCAGGAACAAACAGAAGCAGGCCATTTCTAGGTGGAAGCGTTCCCCTCCTGCACGGCTATTCCTATTTCCACAGCTCGGAGCCCGGGCCCCGCCCTCCGCCGTCACCCTATGCGGCCACGGGCACAGATGGCCCTGGGCACACCCCTGTCCGCTTCGCAGAGCTGACCTCCACGGAGGCGGCCCAGCACGCGGGGACCAGGGCCGGGGCTGGGGCGCCCCGGCAGGCAGAGGGCGGTGAGCGGCGCGCCCACGCGGCGAGAGCCCCCGGGGCCCTAGAGGACAGGGGCTCCTTGGGGTTCTCCTCCTCCGGGAGCGGCCGCGGCCTCTGCCGTGTCTCTAGGTGACGCTCGGGGCACCGCTGCCCCTGGGCCTGACTTCGAGGCAGCTGGGGGTCCCACCTCGTCGTCTGCTCCTCCTGCATCTATCTGTTCCTGCCCCTCCCTCCACCGCCAGACGCCCGAGTCTCCAGACCACAGCTCCCACCCTCGGTGCTGTCCCACCAGGACAATATTCCTCTTCCGTCTCCTCTTCCACTCTTTCCATCCATCAGAACTCCCGCTTCTTCAGTGTGACGGACTTCACTTTTTTTTTAATTTAATTTTTAATAAAGATATAATTGACATATAACATTGTATTAGCTTTAGATGTAATGATTTTTAAATTGAGGTATAATTGACATACAACATTGTATTAGTTCAGGAGTGCAACATAATAATTTGACGTTTGCATATGGCGTGAAATTATCACCACAAGTCTAGTTAACATCCTTCACCTCAGTTACAATTTTGTGTATGTGATGAGAACTTTTTTTTTGAAAAAGCCTTATTTTTTTTATTATTTTTAATAAATAGGTTTTTCTTTTTTTTTTTATTTTATATACAGCAGGTTCTTATTAGTCATCAATTTTATACACATCAGTGTATACACGTCAATCCGGATTTCACTCTGATGAGAGCCATTCAACGAGAAACAATTTCGCGATGCGGTCGCATGACGCTTACTCTCGTCTCCACCGCAGGGCTGTTCAGGCCTTCCCTCCCCTGGGGAGGTCCCTGGCTCTTTCGGGCACTCGCAGCCTCCTGACCGGGAACGCGGGGCAGGCAAGCCGGGAAGGGCGATTCTCTCACTCGCGGTTTCTGCGGACTCGCTACATTGCCTGGCGGGGTGGGGGCTCTTCCAGCGAGGCCTGTGTCTTGCTTTGCGCCCCTTCCCTCAGCGCAGTGGCTGGCGCGTGAGGGCGGCTCCGTAAACGAGGAATGCACGGAGAGATAAGGGAAGGAATCCTCGGAGACACGGTTCCATCTTGAGAGAAATCACTTGTTCCTTTTTCCTCCATGCATTTAAAGTGTAAAAGCGATCCGAGTCACCTACTCCAGAAGTCGCCTTGCTGTGTGCTATTTACCCGTTTTGAACACTGAAACGCACGCATGAGCAAGGCAGTGAAGGCGCGCGCGTTGAATAAGGAAGAGGGCCAAGGAGACACGCGCTCCGCGGCGATTTCCAGCAGCATCGCCGCTGCGGCCTCTCAGGGCTGCGGGCAGCCTGCGCTCTCCTACCTCCCGCGCCTCGACCTCGGAGGCTCAGACGCTGAGCTCCCGTGCGGGCCAGGGCACACCCTGCTCCTCTGCGCCTCTCTGGCTGACCTCCAGGGCGGCTGCGACGCCCTCCTCTGTCCCCAACCCGGCGGCTCTCCGTGGACCCCAGCCTCCCGGGAGCGGCAGCGGGACCGGAAGTGGGGCCGGGCGGGAGCCGGGCTGGCGTGGGTGCGGGTCAAGCGCGACCTGCCGCTCCGGGCCGCGCGGCGGCTTTCCCCCGGGTCTGCCTTCCCGTCGCTGGCTTCCCTGATCTCAGGACCCGTGTCCCGCGGCAGGCCTGGGCCACGTGGAGTCGGCCCTTGCGCACTGCTGCTCATTTGGTGCAGCCGTCTGTTTACGTTGTGTGGCCACGGTTCACAAATTGAAATAAGTCAGCTAACATTTATAGGGTCATTTGAAAATATTTGCCCATCTCAAACTCTCACAAGAGCCCAGGAGTCAGGCATCATGGCTCCTGAATTACCACTTTTTCTTGGTTCCCTTGCCCTCATCCTTGACCCATTTCCCCAGTCTTCTTGTTCAGGGCTATGTCCTCCATCTTCTCTCCTCTGAACTCTAGCCTTATATTCCCAGGTGCCTAAGTGACATCAACACCTGACGCCCTGTGCACAGGGACCACAGCTCCGGCCTCCTCTCCCTCCCTCTCTGCCACACCAGCTTTCCTGTCGCCAAAGCCTTGGCGAAGTCCCTCATCACCCGTCACTAGGATGACTCCCAACGAGCCACCCAGCCTCCAACCTCACTGCCTTACGACTCTTAACCCTCTGCTTCAATTCTCCAGTGACTTCTGATTGTCGACAGTTACGATCTCTCCACGTTGCACTGGACGCGCCTGTCATAAAAAACATGGAGCATGCAACCTAGCATGTATATGTGTAAATCTGTAACACGACCATATTAATACATTCTGCACATGACAGAACCTTACACAAAATACACATAAATGGAAGTTCTTTTCTTTCTTCCTATATCCTAACGGACCCTACTTGGGGGAACACTGCTCTAAGTAATTACCAGGAGGGGTAACAAGTGTTGCAGGAAGGACACTGAGGTAAGGAGATGGAAGACACAGAAATGGCAGCACAGAGAGACAGTATAAACCCCAAACTGGAGACCAGCGTTCAGAGAGAGCTGGTCCTGACGTCCCAACATGGTGTAAAGTACTTCGCAGGTACTGATCATGCTACTCCTGTTTAGAATGCTTTTCCTATTCTAATTTGCAGAGCGAATTTCTATTCACTAAAAAAAACTCCGTGCATATGGTATCAACCTTTTCTGATCACCTCCCCAGACCCTATCTCCCCACACTCCATAACTCCACGTCTTCTTCACCTGGGATCAAGGCACCTTCCTCACTTCATTGCACTTTGCTATACACACGTGTGTAACTCTAGAAGGCCTAAAGGCTGGGTCTGCTAGAGGAGGCCCCGAGATAGAACTGTCCATTTCCACGCTGGTACTGTTACTAGTTCCTTACACACAAGGTGGGCAAGGCGGGCATGCAGGCAAAGTTTCCAGTGAGTAGAAAGCAGCCAGGAGGGTACCGACCTCCCTCCACCCCAAAGAAAGGGGAGCTAAGCATCCTAAAGGGCCTGATTAAATCATCACATGGATCAGGTGGCAGCATCAGCAAAAGGTGCCCCACGGGGACCTGTGGGCCAGGGCAGGTTGTCCTTCTGACCGGGGGTGTTACTGTGTCTCTGCTCTACGCAGCCTGGATGTGTCCTGAGACGCACCCTCCGTCTATGTGAAAGGAAGGTATTCTTTGCCCCCACCTGTGGAAGGAACCATACTGCCCTCCGATCATGACAGATGCACAAATGCCTGCTTCTCCATAGACTATACGAGCTGGAGGGCAGGGGTCACTCCGTTTTGAATACTCCAAGGTTGACTACGGTGCCTGACACGTAGTGGGAGCTCAGCAGAGGACCCCACTGAATGAATGACTGAATATCACAGATGTGGAAAACAATGATCAGAGATATGAAGTTGGTTACTCAGGTTTATAAAGCCAGTAAGTGGTCGAGACCGGTCATGAACCAACACCTTTGTTTTCATATTCGAAAAGAAATTGATCACTGCATCTAGGCCCATACGTTATTTATCACCTATATGCCAATGATGTCCAAATTCGTATTTCTGGAGTCTCAACCTGCATTTCCAACTCCCTGTCTGACGCACCTCCATCTGGATATTTAACGCGCAGCTCGAACTTAACTTGGCAACAGCAGAACTCTTGTTTTTTTTTTTTTTAATTTTATAGCTACTTTATTTATTTATTTATTATTTATTTTTGGCTGTGTTGGGTCTTCGGTTCGTGCTAGGGCTTTCTCTAGTTGCGGCAAGCGGGGGCCACTCTTCATCGCGGTGCGGGGACCGCTCTTCATCGCGGTGCGCGGGCCTCTCACTATCGCGGCCCCTCCCGTTGCGGGGCACAGGCTCCAGACGCGCAGGCTCAGTAGTTGTGGCTCACGGGCCCAGCTGCTCCGCGGCACGTGGGATCTTCCCAGACCAGGGCTCGAACCCATGTCCCCTGCATTAGCAGGCAGACTCTCAACCACTGCGCCACCAGGGAAGCCCAGAACTCTTGTTTTTATTGCCTCCTAATTGTCCTCATAGTTGGCACCATCATCTAACTAGCTACTCAAATCCTAACTCTAAAGAAGTCCTCTTTCCCTCACTCCCCATAGCTTACCCATCAGCAAGTCCTACTGACAAATGGACACATCACACAGACACCCAGGACTGTCCACAAAGCCTCAGTGGACTTTTAGAAGCGTGAGTCAGATCCCGTCACCTTCCTGCTCAGAAGCCTCTCCTTGTCTTCCAATCACATGCAGAGTCAAACCCAGCTCCTCAGAGGCCCTGCCCTCCCTGCACCTGCTCTGCTCCTGACACACAGGCTTCCTCTTCTCTTCCGCCAGCGTAGACAGCTCGCCTGGAGCGGCCTCGCTGACGGCCGGCGAGCAGTCACCGGTCACAGTGCCACAGCTCTGCGCCCGACAGTGACCGCCACGCGATGCTCTCCTTGTTAATTTGCGACTTGTCTTATCATCTGTCTTCCCCCATTCAAGTGTAAGTTCCTTTAGAGCAGAGGACTGATCTATCGTGTTCTTTTCTGTAACCCTGAAAGGAACCCTCTTAGGGCCAGAGAGACCATCCCCTACACAACTCGGGGCAACATTCATGTGAAAGCCACCTCCTGAAGGTGTATTCCCCCATCCCCAGGGCCTGGCACAGAACTGTACTCAAAATATCTTTATTGGGCTTCCCTGGTGGCGCAGTGGTTGAGAGTCTGCCTGCCGATGCAGGGGACACGGGTTCGAGCCCTGGTCTGGGAAGATCCCATGTGCCGCGGAGCAACTGGGCCCGTGAGCCACAATTACTGAGCCTGCGCATCTGGAGCCTGTGCTCCAAAAACAAGAAAGGCCGCGATAGTGAGAGGCCTGCGCACTGCGATGAAGAGTGGCCCCCACTTGCCACAACTAGAGAAAGACCTCGCGCAGAAACGAAGACCCAACACAGCCATAAATAAATAAATTTAAAAAGAAAAAAAATCTTTATTGAGTAAATGAATCAAGTTGAAGGAAGGCTGTGTCATAGCAAATTCCATATACATAATTCTGCCTAATTTTGACAGATAGGAAAACGTATGTGGAAATAAATTTGATTTATACATTATCCAAAGAGTCACAATTATAAAAATGTTCAAGTCACAGAGTTCCATTTTGTCAATATCGGTATGGAACAATGAGACTTCAAAGAGCAATCAGAACAGTCAACAATAATTATGATTTTCCTGAGAAGATTTACTCTGCTATTCCTATTTCTGAATTGAATTTTTTTAAGAAACACCAACTTTATGGCAATAGATTGTGATGTTTGCTGCATGTCGTACACCTCCACAGCTCACAAAACCTGAACCAGCACAGTCACACAGGCTTTACAGGGGCCGGGGACACACGGCACCTCTTGAACTCAGGGCTTTTGTCTAACGACAGCCTTGGCAGCAATTTTTGAATGAATGAAGAACCAAAAGTTTTCCACCCTCACACTCTACTTCTCCTGTTGCACATGCCAGCATCATTTTATCTGGAGCTATTGTAAAATTTGCCTAACAAGTGTGGATAACATTTACATTACAAAAATTAGCTTTTCAGGAAACATTTGGTAAACACATGCATCTTGTACGTTAAATGACATCTTTGCAAATAACGAAGTAAATAAGGTCCCACTTGACCCTAGAGATCTGGGGTTTGTTTCATTAATAAAGACTGACTTAAGGAGTAAACTTAAGATGAATGAATCACCAGTTTAATCTTAACCTTTTTAAAGACCTACAACTTTCAAGTCCTTACTGGAAAATTCCCTCATTTAAGACGCTAGGCCTGGTTGGTCCATTGCTGCATGTTCACTGAAAGCTCCTCTGTACCACAGAGCGATAATGTCACTGGGACACAAACACACCCATGCGTGCACAAGCGCACACACACACAGGCGCATGCACACACACACACACACACACACACACACACACCCCGAGAGCACTGCTGCATTGCAATTGCCCTCACTAACAAGGAAAGAGACCCCAGATCCAGGCCACAAACTTCAGCAAACTTCACTCTCTGAGGACACCATTAGCTCATTCTCAAATATTACTACTACTTTCAGGCTTTGACTTCATACCCGAGCAAAACAAATCCAAATGAACAGGAAAAATAACACACATTTTCAAACCCTGCAAGTCTAATTGTGTATTGTTTCTTTATGATTTCTTGTCATCTTTCCCCAACCTCTCAGTATACAAATATCCAAAAGTACTTGAGAGGTCAGGTAACAATTTAAAATAATTGTTAAAACAAGTGAAGAAAAATAACTTTCACTAAATTTTAATATTTGTTTCAATGGAAAAATATTATCTTAAGTTCCACATTGATCCACCAATTAGGTCTCAATGAGGCCACCTTTTATTATCCAAAAGTTTCCTTCTAGCGACAATATTTTCAAAGGTTTTCTCTACACAAATATTAAAGTAGTTTGAAAATAGACAATTATTTTCATGTAATGCCTTGCTCTCCTCCTCAAACAGGAGTTCAAGGTCTCCCTAACAGAAATTTCTGTGACTTTTCTCATGGAAAATGCTCAGGTGTTAAATATCTTGCGTATCATGCAACTAGGCATGATTCCAATTAGTCCTGAACCAAAGACAAAATGACAGTTTAATGAGCTTCAATTTGCCAGCTCTTTGAACATTTGATGATATCATCATTTTGCCAGTCATTTCTTGCACTCTGTCTTCAACCTCTCCATCCCCCAAAATTACCTCAAACATACAAATGAAGACATCAAGGATGTCTCTTAGGGAACCGAGTCAAAAACGTAAAAATGACTTTTCCAAGACATCAAGGAAGAAGAGTTATTCGTCCCGTATTTCCTCCCAGATAACTTCTGCCAACTTCCTCAGTAATTTCATTTAGGCAGAGGTGAGGAGAAGGAAGGGCAAAATGCTAAGGGCAAAGGGCTAAACGAAGGCATTTTTCCGTATGTCAACGGGAATGACATCCCTCATGTGGAATAGTGATTTATTGCTGGAGTATTTTATGTAAAAGAAAACCCTTCTGAAAGTTCTTCATTTTGGCCAAAATTACTCTAGAATTCAGCTCAAACTGCATCAACATAATTTGTTTTTGAGGATTCTAAAAGAAACACATTTTCTAATTGTTCTTTGTATTTCTGTCAAGAAAGTCTCCAGGTTTGAACTTACTAAACCACCTCGACCTCACTTCTAGAAGGTTTTGACTAGCTGTTGCCATGTGATAGGATTCTTACAAGGATTCCTTTAGGGAAAAAAATGCCAACATTGAAGTCTTTGAGCTTTAAAAAGTCACTCCATTAAAAGGAATGGATCATATGTAATATTCCAAATTAGTATGTGAATATAACAGACATTCATCTATAGTAAACCATTCACAACAAACCATATTTCACCAATACTAAATGCAAATTTCTAAGCAATATTTTATAAAGATTGGTAGGTCCCACTGACCTAAAAGCTTACTGGATTCTTACTCTGGACATATCTTCTTATTTCAGTAATAACGTGAAAACCAAAAGTGAACCCATTTCAAAAGCACATTCATTTTTCCATTCTACAAATTCTAAAATTTGTGGGAAGGAATTCTATTCCAAATAAAATATTAAGAAATGCATATCTCTTCAGAGTTTAATTGGTTTCAGAATAGAGACATAGCCATGGCTGTCACTTGGGAGAAAGACTGAAACTACTGGCTAAGACCTGACTTGGATTTACATCGCCTGAGTTATGAGTATCAGTGTTTAAATCTAGCAATGCATTAAGAATCCAAAATTGAAAACATAATGGAATTTATGCAGAATAAATGAAATTCAGAGACAATGAGCTCCTCCATAAGCAGGCGAATGGGCAGGGGGAAGTGGTCACGAGCGCCAGCTACACTACTAGCTATGTCACCTTGGGCAACTGACTGCACTTTCAGAATCTTTCCTCATTGATAAAATGGAAATACACACAAGTCATTTTCTGACCCAGGCAAGAAGGTCAAAACCATTTCCAAATAGGAAACTTAACCCTGATGGGGGACCGGAAGGGCTGGGTGAGGTAATGCGATGGAAGGGACTGAGCAGGGGAATTCAGCACCGCTCCAGAAGGCACTGCCGACTCAAAGCGGACTTGAGCAGCCCAGTTCAGTTACGCCTGGCCACACCGTCAAGGACAGCGACTCACTGAAAGAAACGCAAATTGAGATGAGAATCTCAGCCTGGGAACAAAGGTACCAGTGTCTCTCTCCCATGCCCGGCAGAGGTTCACACAACCCTCTCCCTTTTTTGCCATGTCCAAGTCTCTCCAAAAATCTAAAACCTTTCTTGGAAGAGGCTGTGAGATAAAGAGCACTGAATTAAGATTAAGAAGGCCTGGTTTGCTAGTTCTGTGACCTTGGGCAAGATAATGACCTTGGAACCACAGGTTCTTTATGTGTCAAATGAAAATAATTGGATGCAGTCATCTCTCGTGATGACTTAATCTGACAACATTATTGCTGGATACTCAGACACTCGATATGACTAAAGGCTTCTTATCTGTCGGAACACACTGTGTACACAGACTTGTGTTCCCTTGCAGTCTCCCGGTTTTCACCACTGCAGAGTGATCACATTATACCCTCCCCATTGTAAATATCCTCAGCATTTAATCATCAGGAACAACTTAATGTTCTTCAAAAACAATTTAAATATTTCTTTAAAAATCCATTAAGTATAATGAGAACATAGGACAGATTTTTAAAGCAATCATTAATGATTGATATGAAGTTGTTATTGCAAATGGAATACTTTATATGTTATTATTTGGAAGGCTTGTCTTGAAAAGGAATATTCTTTATCTAAAAGTGGACCACATGCCATAGAATGTGGTTTCCATGGTAACTGCCACATTTTAAAAATATGCACAGGACTAAAGATACATTGTATAATACTTCGATAAATGGATCACTCTTAGAGAAATCAATTTCCTTGTCTCAGCCTGTTTTTGTTTATTAAACTTAATATAATTTTTTCCACAACGAGGACCAAGTTGAATTATTTATAATAGTTTAATTATAGGTAGATATATGCTACTTTTGTGCTTGTAAGATGAAAATACTTACAGAATTTTAGAATTATTATGGAAAAAGAAAGCTGGTGACCTACCAAAAATGTAGACTTTACTTGAAAGGGCATCTTTCTCTATTTTCTCCTAATTAAGTACCTAACAAATAGTATTCTTCTACACCGTAATATATACAATAATATATTAATGCAAATATGTTATTAGTTCATATGTAATTCTATCGGACACATAACCATTGGATACTAATAAAGTGAGATCTTTGCATCAACGCATCTATTCAGAATATAAGAAGGATTTTTGTCCTATTTGGAAAATTCTGAATAACCTACGTTTTTCACATCAGAAAAAGAATATTTCCCCCACAGCCTTTTAAAAATGGCTTAGTTGGGAAAAATCTCTATTTGTATTTTAAACAAACACCAAAAGTTCTTGGGTTATCTTTTTTTTTTTTTTTTTAAACATCTTTATTGGAGTGTAACTGCTTTACATTGTTGTGTTAGTTTCTGCTGTATAACAAAGTGAATCAGCTATACATATACATATATCCCCATATCCCCTCCCTCTTGCTTCTCCCTCCCACCCTCCCTATCCCGCCCCTCTAGGTGGTCACAAAGCACCGAGCTGATCTCCCTGTGCTATGCAGCTGCTTCCCACTAGCTAGCTATTTTACATTTGGTAGTGTATATATGTCCATGCCACTCTCTCACTTCATCCCAGCTTATCCTTCCCCCTCCCTGTGTCCTCAAGTCCATTCTCTACGTCTGCGTCTTTATTCCTGTCCTGCCCCTAGGTTCTTCAGAACCATTTTTATTTTTATTTTTTTGATTCCATATATGTGTGTTAGCATACGGTATTTGTTTTTCTCTTTCTGACTTACTTCACTCTGTAGGACAGACTCTAGGTCCATCCACCTCACTACAAATAACTCAATTTCATTTCCTTTTATGGCTGAGTAATATTCCATTGTATATATGTGCCACATCTTCTTTATCCAGTCATCTGTCGATGGACACTTAGGTTGCTTCCATGACCTGGCTATTGTAAATAGTGCTGCAATGAACACTGTGGTACATGTATCTTTTTGAATCATGGTTTTCTCACGGTATATGCCCAGTAGTGGGATTGCTGGGTCATATGGTAGTTCTATTTTTAGTTTTTTAAGGAACCTCCATACTGTTCTCCATGGTGGCTGTATCAATTTACATTCCCACCAACAGTGCAAGAGGGTTTAGGGCGTTAACTTTTAAAGCACTTCCGATCTAAAGATGTTTTGTAAGGGTTTCTGGAAGAGTCATATAGTGATAATACAGAAATGTAGGCTTATGACTTAAAATATGCTTTCTTTTGATTCATAATATCCACTAAATTGGGTCTCCCAAAGCAACTGCATTTTTTGATGTTGAGGATAATGGCATTACCCATAAATTAAAATGAAAATTTGGCACATTAAAATAAACGTGCTAATTACATTTTGTGAAAGTACTTAAAGAATCCTAGGTTTTCCCACTGGATTTTATTCCCAAATGTTTTAACATATAGAGAACATCATCAATTATACTGGTCAGCACCTTTTACAATAAGCCCCATGTCGTATATTTCTCTCAGAATTGAGCGTTAGAAAAAAAATGAACTGGTATGATTTCTTACATTAGATATTTAGAATTACACAATTCATCATGTTTCACTCTTCACTGTGGCTTCTAGGCAAGCTCAGAGCTAAAACTTGTACTTAACTGGAGCATTTTCTTTAAAAGTATGGATTTTCTGATGCAGTTAATATCATTTATTGCTTAATTACTATTTTCAGTTATATCGCATCTGTATGTGTTTATCATAAAATGCTGCCTCAAATCCTTTTTGAAAGTGCTTGGAATATAAAGAAATCAAAATCAAACGTTTTCAACACAAAAAGTACTAGCCCCCCCAAAGCCCAAAGACCACGTATAGGTTCAACAATAGTGTTCAGAACATACATATTGTTAAATTCACCCTTTGAGTAATCTCTGAAGAATAATCACCCATACTTAATCCACTGCACACATGTACACACCCAGTTTATAAATGGACATTTAATCTTGTGCCCAGATTCCCAAATTCACGGAAAATAAAGTAATGTTATCAAGATATCGTTTTTATAATTGTCCTATCATAAATATCTTTTTTGGAGAACTTTTTTTTAAGTGGAAGAGAGAAAGAAGAGGGGCTCTAAAAATCCCACATTTTAGAATCGGCGATCGATGTAGCCTCTTACTGTGAGTCAGTACGGCAAAATCCAGATGATCTGTCTTTATTGTGCAAAACTGTTCATATTAGAATCATGATTCTCAGTTTAGGGACTCACGACAGGCATCAAGATGCCAGCGTTAGGCAAGACCCACCTCACTAGACACAAATTCCCAGTTAAATGTATTTTCAGACGCTGCCGATAACCCTGCCCGCTCTACCGACGGCGGTTCACGGTGGCTGCAGTGGCTCCTCTCACTGCTCAAGGCTTCTGAACCTCAACAGCTCACAGACAGCTGTCCCAGCATGGGGACACCACCTCTGGGGCGGATCACAGAGGTCCTCTGGAACAGTCTCTACAGGGCTCATACACACCATTCACTCCAGCAGCAAACATCAAAGATCAAGCAATCTCTGAGTGGTGCAGGGTCCTAAAAGCGCAACCAAGGGATCAAGGAATCTATGTTCTGTTTTCCTTCAAGTTCGAGGCGATAAACTGCAGAAATTCTTCCACTACATTTTGCAGTTCAAAAGCAAAACAAGAATTACATGAGGACTACCATGTTAGAAGAAGCTTTCCTAAGATGATCACAACAAAACTATAAATTTCCTTTATGTTAAAAAACATGATGGAATCAAGCAAATCATTCTCCAAAATAACTTCAATAAGAGGGATCTGGCAAATGAGAAATATTTGATAATGAGGTTGCGAATTTCCATATGTCTTGAAATCTACTGATCTGGATGCTTTTCCTTAAACATTATGACCTCAGGTACATACCAGACTGAACATCTTACATGAAGGCAGGAAAATTTAATGTGCGTTTTAGCAAATGTAAGTATCACAACATAAACTCTCCCATCGTTGAAAATCAAGGAATTATGGCAAAAATATAATGTATGCATGGAATAATTAGCTAAATGCACCAAATAAAAAGAGAAAAATGGTTAATTGTCCTTAGTTGTATTACTGTGTCTTATCGTTTCTCTATAAAACAGAAATTACTTGAGTAACAAAGCACCTGTAATAATTATATAGCATATTCACCAAAAGGGAGCTCCCAGTTGATATGATTCACCTTAAGGTAGGTGACTATACTTTATAACAATGGTTTTATTAGTATACGACATATTACATACTCGAAAGAAGCCAAAAGTAGATTTCTAGCATATTGCTTGCAATGAAGAATCTGACAGAAGAAAAGCAGCAAACAAAGCCATAGAATAGATATTGCACTGGTCCTCTTTTGCTTAAATATTCCAACTAGTCCTTTTTACAAAATGGCCTCCATTGCTAAACGGGAGCAGCCGGGCATGAACTGAAAATCAAATGTCTCCCTGGAACTCAAATAAAACATTACACAATCCAGTATTTAAGATACTTGTGTTTGTTCTGCATCAAACCACAAAACAGTGATTTTTAAAAAGCCTCTTCTATTTTTAAAAAAATATGTCACTTTGTTTTTTTTGAAATTTGTGAATGGAATTCAGAACCTAAAAGGTATTATGCATTAGATTATTTAGACCACAATCATGAAAAGACATATTTGGAAAATTTAGGACTTACCTGAGGAAACTGTGAATTAATAGCCCCAATAAATAGCCAAAAATAAATACAAGTTGTCAGCATTTTGGTATACACGATAAGATTTTTTAAAATATAACTTACTGATAAGAGTTTTTTAAAACTATGTTCTCTAAAAACAACTTAGTATAGCTTCTGCAGAAAATCATTTTCATTTTGATCAAGAATGCATTTAGCCTAAGTTTCCATTGCTTACTAGCATTCCCGGGACAGCAATTCCAATTGTTCCAAGAAAGACAGAAAATCTCAGAAATATAATCATATGCTACAGCATTTGAAGAGGTCAGATTAATACTTCAATTAGAAGAAATTCAATTAATAACTTCATTATACTCTCCCTGTGGCTTAATTATATGTAATAATTCTAAAATTTCCCTTTTGTTATCATTGGATGAACCGCACCCAATATATGGCAGATACGACATATGCAAAGTCACAAAGATTTCCTCTAAATTTGGCCTCTGTCTGTGTCAGCTTTCTACAACACCACGAAAATAGTTAGAAGTTGTATAAATTAATGTATTTAACTGTATCGATTATTCAATTCTACCATGCAAACAGATCCTACACTGATTCAGAACCCAAATATCTTCTCAAAGAAGACAATGGTAGGGCTTAACATCATCTTCGAAGGAGAATGTAAGTTTGAAAATATTCTTAACAAATTGTATGACTAACAATTAAAAGATCAGAATATATTTTATAAAGGCTCTAATGAGGTTGGTGGCAAAAATATAACACACGTTGATTTCACAGGAACCACCTGACTATTCTGGTACCAGGGCTACTACAATGACTACCTCTTTAATTAACAAACCCCCATAAAACAAATTTAAATAATTTTCCTAGAAATGCATGTGACTGACAAAAAAGCCTGTGCGTCCATCTTTATCCGAAGGTAAAACACAACCCAAGGTCAAATGAAGATGACCAACAGCCCTATTCTTTGCCTTACCGTCTCCCGCCTTCCACTCAAGACATAACATCTGTTTAATCAGCAGTACTTTTATGTTTAGATAATTATGAAATTGCTTAAACACATATTGTAACAAACAGACGGTCTATTTCGTTGTTTAAAAATTATGTTATTTGGGGAGGAAGGATAACCAGGAAGAAGCTCATGTGTGGTGTGGATAATATGGCTAGATTTCAATGGGGGAGAGGTATTTAGACCTAGCAGATGATACGGTTTTATTAGAAAAGAAAATTATCTTTTTATTGGTACCAATTGCTCTTCAATTTTCCTTTAATAAAATTTCACAGCAACCTCCTCGGGAGGAAACACTAAAGGCCTCTGATTATATATACCGTAAAGAATGTATTGCACCACAAAGAAACACACCCGATGAGATTTTTTTCCATCTGAAATTTATAAAGGTAATTTTCCATGCTGACAGTGCTCATTCCATCCCTAAGTTTGAAGAGTCAAATGCTGCCACAGCTGGGGGTTATTCTGCAAATGGCCTCCAGCAGGGACTGCAGGGGTGAGGCAGGAGGCGTGGCGTGCTCATGGGGGGTAGCCCTTCTCTTTATCAGTTACCATCTCAGTAACCTAATCAAATATAGAGCCCAAAGAAAAAAAGCAACACTAGGAAGGAAAAGCAAATATTAAAACAGCTGCCTGATTACCTACAGAGATTAAAACAAAAAGCAAGGAGCGAGGCTGATATATTTCCTGGGGATTTGCTAAGGCTGAGGGGAGGGGTAAGGGGCAGATACCTTAAAAAAAATCCATCATGAAAGGAACTGAGACAAGATTATAAAAAAGGGGCCAAGTTATAGCGCGCCATGGGATTTTTAATCTGGCTACCTGTGGTTTCTGTAGTAAAAGCTTTATTCATCCCCCAAAAGGGGGGGGTGGGGACAAAACAAAAAAATCACATTTATTTGTCAGTTTTGCAAATGATCAAACAGCGTGCATCAACAAGAATAATAAGAAAACATGAAACGCTGATGACTTTTTAAAAATAGGTCCCCGTTTTATCAAATATTATTGATAATTACCTGTGACTCTCGATTCTTGAACTCTTGGATTTGATTTTCGTGCTCCATATTGGCAGTGTGGAGCTGCTTCTCCAGGTCTCCAGTCTCCCGTGCATGGGCTCGGACTAGGCTCTCCTTCTCTGCGTTATGCTGCTGTAATAGGTGCGTCTTCTCCTGTGCGTGCTCCAGCTTCAGCTCTACTATCTGATTGGACAATGAGGACAGTTCATCAACAGAACATCCTTGTCGTCATGACAACTCATGGCCAGCTTAATTTTTCTCTAATTTGCCCAAGTTGAAAATTTTATTTTTTGCGTCATTATTACCTCACCCTTAAAATACTCTCATTTTCGGGGGGGGGTGGATTTTATCTAAACCTCCTAATATTCAAGACAGTTGGGCATATTCAGTAAATCCTTCTGCAATCTGTTGACACAAATGCCTGAAACACTGAAAAAAATTATGTCGAATGTTAGGTATTTCCTCCCCAAGAATTTGGGTATTACTGACCAGCAATGGTTATAAACGGTTAATAGTCAGTACGCTCTGCTTTTTGCTGAAATATATACAATGTAAAAAGCAGCAATTAAATCGGTCAGTTTTCTCTATGGTTTTCAAATAAAAGATCGAAGCTAAATACGCATCTGGATTATTGTACATACAGTTGTCTTTCTAAAAATAAAATGATAAATTTCAAAGCTCGATGATCTCGTTGTCAGCTGCGGTCTACCAACATAAACAGATGTTATGTGTTCCAGAGGGACACCTGCTGTGCTGCAGGCTTGCGCCATGATTTCATAAAAAGCATTCTATTCTCAGGATCCTTTCCCAGTCCACTCCACACTGGAGACTGTGACCTTGGCCAGTCTTAGCCTCTCCCTGCTAGACTGAATGGCAGCCCGAGACCGAGGGCCTGGGTGCCGCAGCTTTGATACTAATCCTCCCAGGCTGTGCACAATGGCACCCTACCTGGCCTGCACACTATAGCCAGCCAGGCTGTCTTTGAAGCAGGTGATGAATAGGGACTGCAGGAAGCCAGCTTCCCCAGTGAACTCCAGGCCACACAGCTGCTAAGAACAGTCACTTGGATTTTTCTTCAGTTTTGGTGGATTTCAGGGGGAAAAACTGCTGTTATCTAGAATACGTTGTGTTATTTTCGGCGTGAGAATCCATCTTCAAAAAAGCTAACAGTAGGAGCCTGCTCCAAATCGATCTTGTTTCGTGCAATGAATCACCAGGCTACCTTATCTTAAAGCTATAGCATTCATTTCTCCAGGCATGCATGCTGCACCACATTTCAGAAGTTATTTTCTCTGGAGATTTAAAACTCTCATCCTCTAATTGCAAATTAAGAATGAGAACACAGATTAAAATTGCTTTTAAATTTAGGTTTCAAAATGTTTTCTTATTGTGATTTTTCTTTGAGGGTGGGCAAGTCAACAATAAACTCCTGACCACTCATAAATTTACTACATTATTTAGAAGAAAGAAAAGTATACTAACTCTGGAATATACACACTTACTGGAACAAGATAGTATACAAAATAATATGGAAAATTTTATTTTGCATCTGAGAACAAAGACGCATTCTAGTGAATTTATGTCTGTTTAAAATTTAGGGATCTTTCTTGCATATTATTCTACTATAGGCAATATACAGAAAAAATGCATATAAATTTTCTCTTTATATACTATGCCAAGTAGAAAAGTTTTCTATGATTATTTAAAATAAGTGTGCGTGGTTTTCTCTGTGATTCACACAACTACAATGTCAATCCCAACAAAAAAGAGAATTTAAAATTTTATTGATATTACTGCATCATTTTCAGGCAGCCAAGTATATGAATTACTGAGTTAGGATATTTTTAGAACAGTCTTGGACACATTATTATTTCTACTCAGTGTTATACTATCAAGCATTATAATAATGAAATTATAAATTTTAGTAAAACATTTAAACATGTAGCACACTGAAAGGAAATAGAAAGAGGTAAAAAGTTCTACTGAGATCTGATTCTCAAAAGCCTCAAAAAAACTGGGAGAATGGTGTGATTTAAAATTGACAGAAAGCAAAATACTTTACAATACTCTAAGGAAAAGTAACCGATTGACCTATAATTAAGGCAGAAGAATTACAGAAGTTTTCCCCCAAGAAAAGACACAAGACCAGGACTGGCTGTGAGATCATTAGTAACAGCGCTGCCTTGGTCTAGGCTCTAGAACCAACACCCTTCCATAGAAACTCTGAGTTATCTGAGGAGTTCTGACACTTGGACCAGTGACCCTGCTTTCTGTCCATTCATTTTAAAAAGTCAGGAACAAATGAAATAGAGATAATGGCATTTGAAGCCTAAAGATAGATGTTCATAAATTAAACTATTAAAATAGTTTGCTATTTTGTCAGGGTCTGTTGCTCAGTGATCCCGGTTAATGAACAAATCTCAAGGTTGCCAGAGCCTTTTCAAATGAAATCGCTCAGCCCTGTCTGCTCAATCCAATGCTGTTTGGCCAACTTCTAGAGGTTACAAGCCCTTTCTAGTCTTTGCCTAGGTTTCCTCACTGTCAGCAATTTCAGGCAGGGGTGTCCTCTCCAGATTAATGGTAGGGTCCAGGAGAAAAACCCTAATGTTCTGGGAACATCTTGATGATGATATTCATAACCATATTCAATGCCATCATCAAGGTGGATCTGTGTTAAAATTCAACCTAGCCCCTTCCAGGTAGATAAATGTCCTTTACATGTGGGTGCTTCTCAACAGCAAACATGAAGTAGCATATTCTCTTTACCTTGAGCTACTAGATACTTTTAGTTGACCACAATAATGTGCAATGGAGCTAGTGGTTACCAGGAGGTGGTACGTCATGGAGAGTGTGGAGGATGGGAAAGCAGACAGCATCCGCAAGGGTGAATGATGAAGTGGTCAGTGGGGTCTCTAAGTCAAGGTGGTCCAGAGCCCATAATCTATGCTCCAGGGGAAAGAGGAGGCCCCATCACCAAGGAATTCTTAAGTAAGGCCAGGTAAAGAGCTCCCTGTAATGCAGGAGGGAAGGCTTTAAGCTCCCTAATCCAAAAGCATGGAGCTGTGGGCCAGGTAACTATGCTTGTAATGCCACTCGACTGGTGTGAAAGCAGACTGGCATTTCTCCCAGGACAAGGGGAGTGATTAGGCCTCACGTTCAAGCGCCTAGGAGCACCTGCCAGCCTTTGTGATGCTGGACTTGATAGCCTGCTGGTTGGGGCCTGCGTGAGAAAATGGCTTTATTGCCTAGAAGCTACTAGGTTGACTCACACGAAATTATCCAACAGGAGATGAATAAGGGCCCTGCCCCACCCACTATGCCACCCCAACACATTCTGACTTTGAGGTTCTGAGATCCCTGAAGGCACAGCCCTCCTCCCAGACCAGATCCTACCGCGTATGTCGATGGCCTCCTCCCTCCGCCTGAAGCTCCATGCATGTGTCCTGGGGTAGGAGCACACCCAGGCCCTGAGACGACAAGATGCGGGTGCTAGACAGCCAAGTCCCTGAGGGCCTTGGAATACACACGCTAAGTTCTCCTAACTGTTTTACAGCATAGCAAATATGGCCTGAACATGCCTTGATAATCTTATTTTTTGAAGTCATTACTTCTCCATACACAGTATATAGAAGATCAACGCATCCCAGTAATACTCCTCAAGGTCAGAAATTCCAAAACCAGAAGAGTAAATTATAGACGTAGCAGAATGCACCCAACACATAAAAAAGGAGGAATTGCAGTACAAAAATATTAACTGAAATAACCTCAAATGTAACCAGATGACAAAATCTATATTCTGCAAGCCCCATCATTCTGGAGGGGAGGAAAACATACCTTAAAAATCAGAAACAACTAGAGTGATAGGAGAACTTAGTAAGAACATGAGTGCAATGAAAGAAGAACTCAAAGACAAGAAGACAAAACAACAGAATTAACTAAGGATCAAATAACTTCATCACAAAATAAATTCTAAATTAGAAACAACGAGTTGAATAAACAGAGCTAAAAATGGAACCACTGATATAGACGAAAGACTGGAGATAATCACAGTCAAGGTCCATGAAGGACACAAAGAAAAGATAATATAGAGAGAAAGTGGAAAAAGAAAATCCGTGTGTGGGAAATTCCCTGGTGGTCCAGCGGTTAAGACTCTGCACTTCCAATGCAGGGACGCGGGTTCGACCCCTCATCAGGGAACTAAGACCCCACATGCCGCGCAGTGTAGCCAAAAAAAAAAAAAAAAAGAAAGAAAATCCGTGTATACACAGGTATGTTATCAGAAGACTTCCCTGAAATGAATGAAGAGTTAAATGCCTATATCAAAAAAGCAAACTGTATACCAAGAAAAACTGATTTAGACTGAGGAAAAGAATGGCTCAAGAATACTATAACTAAACTCAAACATGGAAAAACTCAAAGATTATAGAACCTAAACCACTCTTGGAAAAAAAATACTTGAGGACTAAATTTAGGCAACCAAGAAATGACTGACAAAGCTGTGTTAAGAGCAACCTTTGTGCCAAAAGGCAGTGGGTCAATGTGTGCAAGCTTCAGGGAAAGAGAGGAAGAGCAGAGACTTTCATGCCCAGCCGAACTATCCTTCAAAATAAGGGAACAAATGGTGACTCTCAAGCAGGCAGAAACACAGTGGATACGACAGCTACATGCCCTTCTGGGAAAAACGACTTGAAGAAATCTCAACAGTCAACAGATGAATCAAAATAAAGGACTCAGATATGAAAAAAAGTTCTGGTGGTGTACATATAATTGATTTAAACTTAAAAAGCTAACTATATGACTGTGAGAAGCATGGTTATGGAACAGAATATAAATGTTACAAAAATCAACAATGTATAAATAATACTATAACTGATAGAAGAAAGGTAGGGGTGGATGGAAGGAAGTGGAAGCATGTTACTTTTATCTTTTCATAACAGGGAGTAAAAACTGAACCATAAAATTCAAAAATGCCTCTAATCTCAATGTATTTGTAATCTTTATTTCTTAACTTTCTAAGAAATCATTTCTTGTATGGTAAAG
The DNA here is from genome assembly GCF_949987535.1 of Balaenoptera acutorostrata. Classification (NCBI taxonomy): domain Eukaryota; kingdom Metazoa; phylum Chordata; class Mammalia; order Artiodactyla; family Balaenopteridae; genus Balaenoptera; species Balaenoptera acutorostrata. The sequence continues at coordinate 63,021,235 of NC_080083.1, forward strand.
AAACAATTTTCTAAACTTCAGAAATTCCTTCAGTTTCCCCTGCTTCTTTACTTTAACTGATTTCACATAAAATTAAATATTTTAGTAAAAGTGACAAATATAGCATGGTCCCATTTTTTAAAAACTGCTCTTGTCTATATCCCTATCTATCCTTCTACTACCTCACAGAAGTGTCTGGGATGATGACCATCTGAGATGAACAATAGTCATTTCTGGAAGATAAGATTTTGCTAGAATTTTTGCTTCCTTCGTCGTATGCATTTATCATGTCAAATGGCTACAGCTCCCTTTGGGGGGAATATTAACTTGTCACGTTGCAAGAGCCTTTATCAAGAGACATTGTCTCCCTTCAAGCACATGGATTCTGGGTCTGTGAACTTAAATCTGGAAACTTGAATCATGATTTTCCATTGAAGTGGAGAACTGTCTAAAGTTCACTTGCCAGCTCTTGACTTTCTTTCTTGATATTGTACAAGTATCACTCCCGTTGGTCTCTGTCTTATCCCTCAGAACTCCGTGCTTTATTCACTATCGCCACAGACCCCTGCAGGGCAAGACACCTTGGTGGCCACTCCCGCCATGCTGCCCACTGCAGCGGTCACTCCTACCATCCATCTGATGTTCAGGGCCCCACTGGCAGACCCCCAGCAGCCCACTGAAAGTCGGCCGCCCAGCTCCAGCGCAGCAGTGCCTACGGTGGGCCTGGCACACGGTGGAAGCCAGCCTGGAGCCGCTCAGTGGAATCAGGGGCCCATCACCATGCCTTCTTCAGCACCTCCTAGGCCCTCCCTGGGTGGAGGGTGTCTGGCCTAAAGTAACAAATTGCTCTAATATTCTCATTCTCCTGAGACTTCGACCTCGTCCTCAGCACTATGCCAAGGCAGTTCTGGCATCTCCACCTCGGATCAACATGGCTGGAGTAGTAGAGAAGACCACTACCTAGTAAAATCGCAAGCTTCGTTAACATGCTACATACTTAAAAAAAGCGATGAATGTCAGCTCAAAATTGTCAATAATTATATACGTTAGACTAATAACAGTTCAAAAGGCACTTTGATATAAAGTGCTAGCCATTGAAAGTCGAGGATTTTCTGTAGGGCTTGCCAGGTGACACTCCCACATCATCCCACATCCTACTCAAGGGATCCCTGTGAAAATTTTTGCTTCTTGGTTGTGAAATTCAGTACTACTTTTGTGTCGTTGATAAGACTCATTAAAATCCTCACTAAAAGGCAAGTGTATCACACCCTGTGTTTTTCCATTTAATGAAGTAGAGGACTTAACATCATCAGGCTATGCATCTGAGCAATTTTCCATTTGCATTTGCAAAACAGCACATTTGAAATGTCAAAATAAGTTACCAAATTCTCTAGAGCTCCAGAAATCTAGGTCCAGTGAGGCAGAGTCTACTGTAAAGATAGCACCGTTTCACTAGACTGATTCTTTACTAAAAGATGTTCAAATCTTTTCTTTATAAATTGCAGTTATATGATATAAAATGCGCTACTGGACATTACATTTCATGACCAATAAAGACTCCAAGCCTTTGGAGTCAGAGGAAAAAAACATTTTAGCACAGAAAATACTACAATATGGTCTGACTTTCTGAACATGTTAATAGAAACAGGCACCAAAAGAAACAGTAAAAAGTCAGCAGTGTGTCAAGAACAGAAATAGAACTTGTCACCTGTGGGGAGCCTTGCGGCTCCAGGATTCGGTATTTGCTACAACGAAATGAGCCATCCGCGAAAGCTGTCAATCAGCAATTCAGTTCAGCACACAAATTCTCTTCCTTTGAAAGTTTCACAGGACTGTGCTCACCGCTATGAGAGATACAGCGAGGCTCTGCCGGCCTGCACTGCTTCTTCACTCCTTTTCCTGAGAGTCAACCTGTACAGCCGGGGACCAACGCCCGCCGGAGCCCCAAGCTTGGCATGCGCTGAGGGCTGAGGGCTGGAGGCTGGAGGCTGGAGGCTGGAGGCTGGAGGCCCAGCAGAGATCATGAAGGAGGAAGGCCCAGCAGAGACCAGCCCATCCGTGCTGCCCGGGCAGGAAGCAAGTCCTGTTCTTGGCAGTTTTCTTTCCCAGTTAACACTTCAAAATACTTACCCCCCACCTGCAGGTGATGAGTGACAATAAGCACCTGGAGGGTTTAAAACTTTTTGAAAAATCAGCTACGATTTTCTGTGCTTTTATCTGGCAGACCTCACTTAAAACCCAGGAAGGAGCCAGAGAGTCGAATGTTTCAAGAAGATTTTTCTTCGTGGTTTAATGATCGTTTACTCAAGCCACTAAAATTGAGATAACTAAGAATATACCCTCTTAGGCAGAGTTCAACACTTTTGAAAAACACATGTCTTAATTGTATATTTTAATTTTAATTTATTTTACCTTATGTCCGTTTATCTAAAACACATTCAGTTCGTCTTAATCTAGTAGATCCCTGCTGTAGAATATGAAAAATAAAAACCATCAGAGTTTCCCAGTTAGTATAAAATTTAGAAGGACAAACAGATCAATCAGGTTATAAACTCCTCCACCATATGGACGAAGCCTTTATTGTCTTCATACTGTCCTCACACTGACTACAATGGAGCATAATTATTCAACGTTTTGCGTGGAATGAGTGGCATTCGGGAGCAAAAATCAAAAACTACAAGGTGAGCTGGCCCTCCGCAGATTCAAACAACTGAGGACCGAGGAAAAATTCCAGGAGGTTCCAAGAAGCAAAACTTGAATTTGCAGCGTTTCAGCAACTACTGACACAGCACTTACATTGCATTAGGTATTGTAAGTCATCTAGAGGTGCTGTAAAGCGCACGGCAGGATGTGCGCAGGTGATACACACACACGACGCCATTTTATAGGAGGGGCTTGAGCATCCGTGGATGTGGGTATCGGATCCCCTATGGAGACCGAGGGACTCCTGCAGTCAGAAGAGAACGACTTCATCTTCCTTATCACCAAACTGACTTGTCACCTGCACAGTCTCTGCCCTCCTCTGACTTGAATGCCTGGCTGGCCCTGTGGCCCAGGGAGTCCTTCCTTCTGTGCGCTGAAGCGTCTGCTCTCGCCAAATTAAGCCCGTCTCTCTCGCAGTGACCCCATCACTCTCTGCCTCATCAGCACTGTCTTCTCCCCTGGACCACGCTCATCAACACGGATGTCTTCACTGTATCCTTCCCCTGACCCTACATAACCCTCCAGAGACCACCCCACTTCTCCGCTCCCCTTTCTTTCGAAGTCCCTCCACGGGCTGCTCACACCCTGTTCTCTCCCTGCCCACATCACTCGGGTTTTGTTCCCACATTCTACCGAAACTGGACTTGTCAAGGTGGTAAAGACTTTCTTGCCAAACCCAGTGGTCAGCTGTCAGTCTCCATCTAACTTCCCGCCTCGGCGACACCTAAACAACAGGTTACTCACGTCCTCCTTCCTGAAACACTGGCTGCACATGGCGTACGGGAAATCACACCTCCTTGGTTTTTCCTTCTACCCACCAGCTGCTCCTTCTCAGGCGTTTTTGCTATTTCCTCCATCTCGTCCCCACGTCTAGCTGTCACTGCGTCCCTGGGCTCAGCCCTGGCACTTCTTTTCTTTTCTCTCTTGCGTGTCAGTGTCTGTCACCACCACTCACCTGGTGGCTCGGCGGGGAAGCTGGAGTCATGTTTGAGTCCCCTCTTTTCTTCACGCTCCATTTCCCTTTCATCCACAAGTCCTGCCTGCAGAGCACAGCCCAAGGTTGACCCCCCGCCCTGCACTGCCCCGCCCCGGTCCAGCCACGGTGACCTCTCGCCAGCCTCTGACTATCAGACTCCAGTCGCCTCCCAACCACCCTCCCTGCGTCCTCTGCCACCTCCTGTACAATCAGCACTCCACAAAGCTGCGAGAGGAATCTTTCTAAACACAAACCAGATCTTGGTCAAATGCTCCAGTGGCTTCCCGCCACTCGCAGAACAAAATCCAAGCTCCCAGCACAGTCGACAGGACTTGATAGGATCTGCCCCACCCCCGCTCACTCCATTCCAGCCATGTCCCTGCCTGTTCCCTCTGCCTGAAATCTCCTTTCCTAATCTCAGGTTCTGTAAGGTTTCTCCTTCACTTCATTCAGGTTTTAATTCAAGTATCACTTCTTTAGAGTCCTTCACTGACGACCTTCTCTAAAATAACGTCTTAAGATGAAATGACACCCTTCTGTAAAATAGCCCTTCACTCACAGACACCCTGTCCTGCTTGACTTCACAGCAGTGACCATGACCTTACGGAACAGTATATCCTAAGGCTGGGGGACTGTTGTTTCCTCCACCATCAGTACAGACTCTCCTGTGTTCACCCACATCCTTAGCGCCCAGAACAGTGTTCAGCACAAAGTAGTTGCTCAGTAAACATGAATTAAGTGATGAATGATTGCAAAGACGTGATTGGACCTTAGATTTTTAAGGAACCTGGAGAGTGGGATCATCGCTTAGCCATATCACTGTCTAGGAAACATTTTTTAAAATGAAGTATCCCTAAAACAAATCATCTCTGCTTCATATTATAGTCACTGAGAAAAACTATGTTCATCTTTGCCCTTTTCATTCCCACTCTAGGTAAAGGTGCCACTTGTTTGAACCTTGATGAGAAAACATTCAAGCCAAGAAAAAGAAAAAAAAAAAGGAAGAAGAGGCCCTGCCTTAAGTACTTTTCACCAAGTATCACTGCACATTCTACGAACCCAGGCTCCCAAAACTTGGCCTGGACTACAGGCCCGGGCTCCGTAGCTTCATAGTCTGGATCTCTCATTCTGGACCCTAAGACACCAGGAACCTGGCTCTGCCTGCTGCCTGTAAGACCCACCTGTGCCCTGTAGCACGGCTGCACGCCCTGGATCAGGCAGTTACGGAAAGAAAGAATTTGAAAGACTTAGTGCATCATTGGATCAGGGATTGAATTTGTCTTGATCACCACCAAGGAGTCCAGTGACTGCAGTTGAGGCTCAAAAATGATTACGAACTGAAAAAGGAAAGGCAAGCAAAAAAGACTTTTAAAAAGAGTGTGATAAGGTGAGCAAGAAGAATAAGGCAAAGAGAATAACAGAGGCGTACTAGATGCAGAAATGAATAAATCATGCGAAAATCCATTTTGAAGAAGTTTTAGGGAGGCTCACAGATTCATGGTCATCCACCTCATCTGGGACCTCAGTACCAAAAAGAAATTTTACCAAGTTGTTCTAGTCTTATCAGTCACGCCATCACCAAAATACTTTCAAACAACCCCCACTTCCGTCAGCTCTCCTGTCCACGTGCTTCCTTCAGTGTCAGCAAATGATCTTCCCTCTTGTTTCACAGAGAAAACCCTCAGGAATAAGAACGTCCTCATTTTCCCACTGCAGATCGACAGGCTTCTGTGCCGCGTCCACCCCTCCCCTTACAGCTGAGGCCTTGGCCTGTCCTCCCAGGCCAGCCACCCCGCCTGCGCTGGGAGCCGGTACCCTGTCTCCTCTCTCTTGCTTTCTGCCATGTCCTTTCCCAGTGTAGACTGAATGGTCTAGTTTAAAAGAGGTCCATGTCTTCAGGCTATACTACCTAAAAAATCTAGAAAACTAAAAACTAAAATACTTACAGAGAAAAAACTGGGAATTGCACACTATCTGCTTTTTAAATATCTCAACTGCCCTTAAAATTTCCCAGTTGCTTATCTTGTACAATTTCTGACTTGTCTTTGCTAGTAAAATATTTTGTTTCAAATAACGGTACTGTGTAAGGATTTGGCCCTTCAGTGATTTTTATCATCATCAACAATAAGTATTTATTCTTTCTGGAGAATTTGACCACTTGTTTATCTGTTGAACTACATTTCCCTTTAAAGGCTTTGTAGTGAAAAGAGAAGATATAAAATATAAGATTGAAGAATGATATGATGGGATTGCCAAAAAAAATCTCCATAGTTCAGGAAATCCTAGCATGCCTGCTTTGTTGTTTGTTTCCAACTTGAATGAGGTTTGTGAAAAGACAATTAGAATTGTCTTTTTGTTCCAATGGGTTATACAGGAAAGAAACAGGAAATCTTGATGAAAGCTTGGGCTTTACAGGATATTTGTGTGAGTGTTTATCCCATGTGTTTGATGTTTTTCTCTCCACATCTGCACGCTTTATGCCTGCATTTTGGCTAAAATATTTTAAAATACCACTTTGCTTTTTTCACTTCATTACAGTTCCTGGCATGATGCTTTCTGAATGGGAGTGGCTCACAAATTGCACTGAATAAGGAAATTGAGGCCCAGAAGGCACAAGTCATTCATTTCCTCTGGATGTGAGTTCCCTCATTATAAAATGTGAGGATTGGACCGGATAAGTGCTTCTAAAACTTTTCCACCAAAGCACCCCTCACAGCAGTGAGAATGAATAATATCCCCCTGGGGGATCTGAGGGCATAGCCTGAAGCAGCCTCTGCAAACTGGAAGTCTCTTTGAAATGTCCTATTTTATCTTTAAAATTCATGAGAATTTTGCATTTTACAAAACAGGAAAAGTCTATGTTTGTTTTAAAATGAATGTTACCTCAATAGTAAAACCACTTTGCTTTCCCACAAAGTAATCAAGTGAATCCAACACTCCAGGAAACAGGCATCAGGGCCCTGCACCCCAGCGCTCATGCGCTGCCCCAGGGGCCGCCTTCCCCGGTTTGAGAAGCAAGGGCCTGGTGAACGGCATGTAAATCCCCTTCCAGGGTGAAACGCTATACCCGTAGCATTTAGGATTTGTGGACTCCTAAGCAAAGACAAGACAATAGAAAAGTTGTCACCCTCGCACTTGAGTGGCAGGTAGAGAAGGCAGGTATGGACAGGTGTGTAAGTAAGTTGGAGACGCCTACGGCTGTCAAGAGGCACACGGGGCCGGGCGGGAGGCTGGGGGCGAATCAACGAAGGCGCAGGTCACAGAACGTCGGATCTGGGAGGGGCATCCAGACATCACCTCAACACGCTCAGGTGGGCAACTTACTTTGTCACGAGACGAACCACTGCACATTTGAATAATTCTTTAGGAAAGAACCACCTCGAAATGACCCAAAATGTTCCACACCCAGAGGCTCAATTTCTGCCCCCTGGAGCCCCCTGGGGGTCCATTAGAGTGAAGTTAAGAGCATGGCTCACGTTCACGTCTGATCTCATCACCTATTAACTGTGCGGCACCTTCGGCCAGTGACTTAACTGGAGGTGCTCAGTTTCTACAACTGGAGATGGAATAATAAACAGCGGCACTGCCTCGCGAGATGACTGTGAGGACGGGAAGTGGCTGAAGTCACCTAAAGCAGGTGGAAACGGTACCCGGCTCAGAGTACGACCTCCTGACTGTTGGCTATTACGACTGTTATTACACAAACCAATCATAAAATTTCCTCTATTCCAGACCTTGGAGTTAAAGATAGGTATGCAACCCTCCTCAGTCTCGTCTTCTCTTGGCAAACACCCTTATTCCTTGATATATTCCCTCTGACCTAGACCCAAATGTTCCCGTATTCTGGAAACTCTGCTTTGAACATGTTTGAGTTTGTCGGCGTCCTACTTAAAATGTGGTGACCAGAACTGACTTACTCCTCATACGACCTGATGGGAAAACAGTACAAGGAGACGGTATCTTTTACCCTCCAGGATCCATCGCCCCAGGGGCTTCTTCCTGTCTTGCTTGTCACCCCCCACCTAGACAACCTTACGTCTCCCCCACCTCATACTTTCTGCGGATGATTTTCTGAACCAAAGCATGGAATTTTATATTCAATCCCAATAAACTTAATCTTCTTAATTTCATCTGTTTAAAGCTTCAGAAAACTGATTTTCATATCCCACATGTTAGCTACTCCTCTGAACTCTAAGGAAGCAGGAAACTAACCTCTTATATCATTACCCAGTGTGACACATAGAAATCTCACTTAGGGTGACAATCGTCATTCAGAGATGGCCCTTTGAACTATCCCTTAACCCCATAAATGAACCAATGGCTAAACCATATTTCCTATTCGGCCTTCAAGAAGGACTTTGTCAGACGGCTCAGTGAAGTCCAAATCTATCACATCTATTCCTCTTTCCTTATCTACCAGCCTGGCCAGTCTGCCCAAAGAAGGGAATAAGCTCAGTTTAATCGGCTTCCCTTTCAGTGAACTCGCTCGAGCTGGCTCGTAGGGACCTGCTACCATATGCCTATCTTTTCTCATGATAAGCTTTCACAATAAAAACCTCAACAATTTGGAGTGGTCGGGGCAATGCTGTTCCAGTTAATAGAATTTTCTGCTTAAAAAAAAAGAGGTTTTAAAAAGTTTGTATATTATCACATCAAAAAAGATTCTCCTAAAACCTACTAGCTCATATTCCTGCTTTTGTCTTTCCTTTCCAAGTTACTGCCTGGGATCTTCACTCTCTGCACGGATTCTAGTGAACAGGCCTACAGACACAGGAAGAATAAAAGCAGGTGAACTCTGCACTGACCTCAGAGACCTTTGTGTGGTTTCTAAAAAATTCCTATTATACGCTTGTATAACATTTATATCATTTCTCTCTTTCTCATGAAAATGAAATACAGAAAAATTGATGCAATAGTGTATGGCTTCCATTAATAGTATGAATTCTTTAAAGAATCAATTTTCCTTATTAAGTATTTTTGATCAAGACTTAAAAGCCAAAAGTTTGGTACAGTTTTAAATCTATCACTCAGAGAAAAGCCTATGAAGCTTAACATTCCTTCAAACGAGTTTATATAAATTTACTTTTACACTAAAAAAGTGACTGTCATGTTACAAAGACACTATCACAATGTGGAAAGTAGAGCATGTGAGAAAAGAATCAACCATGATTCCACCATCTGAAAAATAATTATTCCACCATCTGAAAAATAATTAACATCATTGTCTGAATATTTCTGTCTGATTTTCAAGGTTAAGGATAATTGGCCAGAAGAGGTAAACAAACTTTATGACTCTTGGTAGATACTGCCAAAGTCCTTTGGGCTACATTAATTTATAACGCCACTAGCAATATATGAAAGTACCAGTTTTACTAAACTTTGGCCAGCTTTAGATGGTACATCACTATTCTAATTTGCATTTTTCTTAATACCAAGGCTGAAGATGTTTCTACATGGTCGTTTACTCAATTTATTTCTTATATGTTTCTTTTCCTTTGCCAGGTCATTTATTGGAGCATTAATGATTTTGCTAAAATTTATGCTAATTACTTTATATGCTAATTATTTTTATTGGTTATACATTTATTAATTTGACAAAGGGAATCACTCTTTGTCTACGATATTTGTGGCAAATATTATTTCTTTAACTTAAAATAATTTATATTTAGTCAAATGTTCATTTTCCTCAGTGGTTTTACTTGTTACATCCAACTTTAAAAAGTGAGAGCTGTGCCAAAATGATCACAGAATAAATGCAGATCAGGCCCTGAAGTGACCTGGCCACACTCGGTTATAAACTTGTCATCCACACGGGTATCATCAAAATGAAAACAGAACTTTAAAAACGCTCAGAGAACTTCTCAACCCCTTACACACACTCACCCTGCCATACAATAGCTTCTGATGAGCATAGGTGTCCTAGAAAGAGTTTAAAACTTGGTTTTCTTCTCTCCCCTGTTCCTTCATCAGTTTACATGGAGAAACTGACATTTTTCTTGTTTTTATTAGTGCTTCTATACAGCTTTTAATCCAAAAGTCACCTCGGTTATACACTGTATCTTGTTAACAAGCCCTGGTTAAATATTCTTATTTATATTTGATGAATTATTCCCTCAGTTTCCCTCTGACCCCCACCTCTTCCTACTTGTGGGCTCCACTTCTTATGTAAGTTTCTATGCCTGGTTTCTAAACTAGTTTCCCAAGCCACCTCCACTCCAGTACTAAAGGCCCAGAAAACGTCTTCCACGTCTATTTAGAGAAAGTGTATGTCAGTGGAAATACATGTTTTCAAGTTGGTGTATGTCAGAATGACTTTCACTGCCATCATCTATTAATCAGAAATTAGATACTTCACTCTCACACCACTGTTTAAAGAAGATTCTGAGAAAATAATGCTATTGCACTGGGTTTGGGAGTTAGAAAATCTGAAGTTACCCAGACTTTCGGTACTTTTGGTACTTCTGAAATAATCTGCTAGTGCTCTTTCTTCTGTGTCTTTTCTTATCTTTTAGGATTTTCACCTCTTATGTAATTTTATGTATATACAATTTTATGTGTAATTGCTTGAATTGATTTTGTATTGCATTAATACAAATTTATTACCCACTTAAAGTACTAGAGATATAATATAAATGTTCTATATTTATTCTATTCTATTGTTTCTTTACATTCATAACTTTCATATTTTAACTATGCAAGTAATGCATGATATACGCTCTTTGTGAAATTTTAAGTAAAAAAGTTCATTTAAAGCATACAGTGAAAGTGTCAATTTATCATAATCTAACCTATTATTTCATGCCCATTCTATAGACATGTGTAATCTTCTAGAATTTTAAAGCTAAACTAACATATCTAGCTATATGATACAGACACATATATTTTAATTTTACATAAATAGGATCATAATATAACAATTGCTCTGTGATGTGCTTTATCTCCCCCTTAACACTGTGTCTTAGAAATCTGCGTCTGTTGGTTCCTACAAATTTATATCAATCTTTTCAATAAGTACATAGCATTCCATAGTATAGATTTACAATAATTTAATCATTGGCTTTATTTATAACTTTTTTTCATTATTTCAAATAATCTTCCAGGAGCACATATCATCTTTCACATGTGAAAATATTTCTATAGCAATTGCAGATGAAGGACCCACTTAATAAGGGATTAAAAATAAAATAATGAAAGAAAAAGTTATTCAGATTTCCAGAACAAAAAGGTTCAAATACTATCTAGGAAACAATTTTAACTGAGTGACTAAGCTAATCAATATTTTTCTAGATGTTAAGGAAACAAGGCAAGCAAATTAGACAAACAAGTAAATATTAATAGCTGCCTTGACTATTCCGAGAGTCTGCAGGGATATATTTTTAAAAAAATAAAAATAAAGCCTTTTTTATTAATAAAGAAGAGGCAGGGTACTGAGCACAGAATTAAACTCATTTTGCTGCCCCCGCGTCCTGGTCCCAGCCGGACCCTTCCCCTCGGTGCTCCGGCCAATCCAGCCCGAGTGTCGTTCGCTCCCCGAACAGCCCCCGCCGGCTGCCACCCCTCCAGCCTGGACCCCTCTTCCTCCAGAGCCTCCTCGCGGCCCCTCCCGTCACCAGGACTCTCAGCACCAGGCCCCTGCCCACCTGTCCGAGCCGGTCAGGCCCTTCCACCCGCCGCCCGGCCAAGTCTACGCACACGCCCTCTCTTCTGCTTCCCAACTCACTCTCTGAAATTATCTCATTTTTCACTGATGGACCGGCTGCCCGCCGAAGTCCAAGCTCTGTGAGGAAAGAACCCTGTCGGCCCTGCTCACCGCTCTGCCCGGGCTCAGCGACAGTACCTGGGCCACAGCAGGTGCCCCAAACTATTTCCTAAATAAATAAGTCAAACTTGTGCTCTGACAGGAGCAGAACTCAAGAACCACAGTAAATGTTTCAATTAAACGTTCAGTTTAGCCAACTGTCAGAACAGACCTCAGTGGAGAGTTAAAGTTCTCTGTTTCTAGATTCTAGTGAAACAACCATTACGTTAAATATGTCAAATATATTGGTAATAATGTTCTTATAAATATTTTCGTTGTGCAGAGATTTTGTGACATAAAGAGATATTTAGCAGAGAGAGTATAGGCGCGTGAGAGAATCAAAGGCAGCCGCCAGATGAAGGACCGACCTGCTGCTCGTATCTTTGCCTGACGTCCTCCAGCTGCCACAGAAACTCCTTCGACTGCTCCTCACGAAGAGACTTGGATCTAGTTAAATCGGCTTCCACTTTTCCCATCTATAAAATTTTAAAGTCAAATATTAAATTTTTAAATGACAAATTGTATTCCATATTTTTGTCACTTGTCCATCATTAAAATGACAGATTTTCAACACCTCACCAATCATAATGCTGAATTTAAAGATGATAAAATAATGAAGGATATGTCCATTTATTTTGACAGGTTTTAATAGTTTTAAGTCAGGGAAATTATAATTGGTATACAATTGACTAAACTCTAAAGCTACAATGACACTGCGATGGAAATATAATTTTGAACATCCAAATACTTATTCAACAAGATTTTATTAAGGCCTTGTTATGTGCTGAACAGGAGAAAATATTTGCAAACCATCTCTCTGAAAAGGGACTTGCATCTAGAATATGTAAAGAACTCTTACAACTCAATAATAAACGGGCAATTAAACCTGATTTTATATTGGGCAAAGGAACTGGAAAGACATGTCTCCAAAGAAGATACACAAATGGCCACAAGCATATGAAAAGATGCTCTACATCACAGTCATCAGGCAATTTCAAATTAAAACAGCGACATACCACTTCACACCCACTAGGATGGCTATAATCAAGAACACAGATAATAACAAGTGTTGCTGAAGATGTGGAGCAATGAGAACCCTCGTACACTGCTGGTGGGAATGTCAAGTGACGTAGCCACTTTGGAAGACAGTCTGACAGCTCCTCAAAAGACTAAACTCAGAGATGAACCACATGAACCCATATGAATTCCATATGATCCAGAAATTCCACTCGAGGTGAGAAATGAAAACATACATCCATACTAAAAAAACTTATATACAAACATTCATAGCAGCACTATTCATAATTGCCAAAAAGAAGAAACAACGCAAATGTCCATCAACTGATGAATAAACAAGATGTGGCCTATTCATACAATGAAATATTATTCAGCCATAAAAAGGGATGAAGTACTAATACACGTTTCAACATGGATGAACCTTGAAAACAGTATTCGAAGTGAAAGAAGGCAGTCAGAAAAGACCATGTATGGGGCTTCCCTGGTGGTGCAGTGGTTGGGAGTCTGCCTGCCAATGCAGGGGATACGGGTTCGAGCCCTGGTCTGGGAGGATCCCGCGTGCCGGGGAGCGGCTGGGCCCGTGGGCCACGGTTGCTGAGCCTACGCGTCTGGAGCCTGTGCTCTGCAACGGGAGAGGCCGTGGTAGTGAGAGGCCCACACACCGCGATGAAGAGTGGCCTCCACTTGCCGCAACTAGAGAAAGCCCTCGCACAGAAACGAAGACCCAACACAGCCATAAAAAAATAAATAAAATAAATTAAAAAAAAAAAAAAGAATGAATGAAGAAAATATTGCTAACTTTACTCATATTAAAAAAGAAAAGAAAAGAAAAGAAAAGACCATGTATTGTGTTATCCCATTTGTATTAAATTTTCAGAAGAGTCAAATCCATAGAAACAGAAAGTAGACTAGGGATTGCCTAGGGTGAAAGCGGTTTGGGAGGGTATGGGGTTTCTTGTGGGGTGATGGAAACCTTCTAAAATTGATCGTGATGACGGTTGCACGATTCTGTGAATATATTAAAAAAACCACTGAATTGTACACTTACAACGAGTGAACTGTTGGTATGTGAATTATACCTCAATAAAGTTGTTACTTAAAAAAAAAAGTCAAAGAGTGGACCACAGTCTATGATCCAATCCCAGTACCTCTCTCGGCCCATCTCTAGGGCTCTGGACCTCCCCCATCACCACCACACGCCAGCCCACCGGCCTCCTTGCTAGGCCTAAAACGTGCCAGCAAAGCTCTCATCTTGGGGTCTAAGAAGCCCCCCACCAACATTCATGTAGCTTGTTTTTCAAAGGCTTCAAGTTCTGCTTAAATGTTACCTTTGTACTGAGGCTTCCCTGACCACCCTATTTTAATTTGCAGCCCTCCCAGCCGCACTTTCCTTGCCTGAATGGTTTTTTTTAACCACAGGAGACAGCATCTTTAGGTATACTATATAATATACTTATTCATTAGGGTTGTTTGCAATGTCTGTCTCCCCCAGAGGGATGTAACTCCACGTTCACTCATGTATCCCAACCATTCAGCACACTGCCTGGAGCATATGGGGACTCAATAAATACTGATCAAATGAAAACAAAACAAAAACAAAAACCCCAAAAAGACACAGTGCACCAAACTTGGTTTGAAATTTGCTGAATGAACAATTTAAAAAAAAAAAAAGACAATTTTCAACATTTTTAATAGGGCCAAATTCTTTATAACACATATAAAATAAATAAAATAGTGTTGAATCTAATGTTTTCTATCACTTAGAAAATGAGATAGATGATATATTATTTTCCTTGCTCTTTTACATGCGACAGGAAAGAGAGGTCCTTACGTAATGAGAAAGCTATTCAGCTAGGTGACATGAAAATGGCACTTTTCATTCAAAGTGGTGCAAGATTTAATTTGTCTTTCTACCCCAGTTTAATTTTGAAAAATAGTTTTTCTGAAGCACCTGTCAGTTCATGTGACAACCATTCTGTCACTGGCTACTTTGTATCACTTCTTGCTCTGCTTTGCTGATATGCTGAGATATTTCTTCTTTTCAACTTGCACACAATGTCCTCTTTCAGGCTACCTTTTGGTAGGTGCTAAGATTAGATAAAACATGAGGAAATAAACCATGAAAAGGCTCCCTTCAGTTTTTCATGTTAGATTTTTGGGGGGAAAAAAAAAACCATTCAAATACATTTATTCAGACACAGTTAAACTTTAAGGTTTGAGGAGCAGAGCTGTTCAGTGAGAAGCAGTTTCACTGGATGAGAACAAAAGGCATATTCCTGCCCACGAATTTGCTATTTAACACCAACCTTTCCATTTCTGGTTCTTACACGGAAGTCTGGAGTTCTAGATTATGGCATGATGTTTAGTACCTAAGTATCTCTTTGTAGATGCCGGAGACTGCAACCTTGATAATACTAAGTCATCAGCTTCCAAATTCAGTGATCAGAGTTCTAAGATGACCAACCCATAGGCCATCAGTCTCGTGGTCAAATCTGCTAAGGAATTTCTAAAGCAAGCACAGTCGAGCCCACGTTGTTTTCCTCCGTTTCTAACTCAAGACGTGGATTTCAAGGCTCTCTCTCCTTCAGTGCTTTTCACATTAGACCTCCACCCGAAGGCCCCTTAATTTGTCCTCGGCAAGCTCTGCCCCTACACACTCTGATTCCCTTGGCTATTCTGGATTCGCCTTCGCTCCTCACACTATCTGAAAACCCCTCCATATTTTTCCTCATCCAACAATCCATCTTCAAGGTTGACTCAAGCCTCCTCTCCTCTCTGTGGGGTTCTCTGATCCACCAACTGGCGTCAACATCTCCCTTCTCTCTGTGCTCGAGGACCTAACATCTTCATTTTCCTGGCACACTGTATGTTTCTCTAGAGTATGGGAGTGTTTCAAATGTGTGAGCTTTGTCTATTCATCTAGAACGTGAGCTCCCAAATAAAAGAAATTACAACTTATAATTCTTGTGTATCTTAATTATTAACTAATTGCCATGGTATGCAGAATAAACATGTATTAAATTCTTAAGGATGAATGGAGGGTAGGCAAAAGCAAAAGAGAAAGAAAACAAGAGAAGGTAAATCAAGGAGGGAAGACCTGGTTTATTCAGTACTTTTAAGACAGATCTTCATATGAAGTTGATTTTTGGTTCTTATTCTACTTCAGCACAGATTGACTATTAAAAATAAATAATAATTATTAAAATATTTTTAATGTAATTAAGAGCTTTGTGTACTCAACATTCATAAAAAGTAGGATATCTTCCTTCAAAAAACTGACTTATCTTCTATAATCAAAATAGAAAACAATTTAAAGCACATGAAAGACCTTTTATACCTAAACATTAAGAAAAATTCAAAGTAAATAATAACTGCTATAAGAAAATGTTATTTTATACTGACCGAAAATGCAAGACCCCACTCCATTCTCCTTCCACAATTTAACCAAAAAAATATAAAAACAAGTCTTGTAAAATACTTGAAGTCTGTGTAGAAACGCAGCATTCTCAGTTGCCGTAGATACAAAAGATTCTGCTTGATCACACATCATTCCATATTCCATTTAACTTCAAGGGTAAGGAAAAAACAAAAAACAAACAAAAAAAAACCCATTCCTTCAGTGTGTAACTCTGGCTTCCAAAAAATCCAAGAGTGGAACTTGATGATCAAATTAGGAGCAGAAAAGGGCTTGGGGTGTATTTCTGTGAATGTCTAATGTTTACAGGTAATAGAGAGAGGTAAACAAGGGTGTTGGCTTTTCCTTAGATGCTGCCTCAAGCATTACTTGAGCTACATGTAAGAAAACACCCAAGTATCCAGAGCCTAAGCAACAGAGGCCCTTTATATTTTCCTTGGGTAACAAAACATTCAGAAATAGGCTGCGACCTCGGCAGTTCAAAGATGTCAGGGTGAAGGTCTCTGCGATTCAACTTCCAGAATGGTTGCAGGATGGCTTCTGCAGCTCTGAACACCCAGGAGAGGAAGAGCGAAGGGTGACGGGACAAGGGCAAAGGGTCCATATTCGCTGAGTGGAAACCCTTTTAAGGGGCTTTCCTGCAAGTTCCTGTCAAAAGCAAATTAATTATGCTGTTTGCATGGCATTCACTAGAACTACATTAAAAGCCAAACTCCACCTGCAAGGTAAGAGACTGCAGTTTTAAAACTGTGTCTAATGTTGCCCTAAATAAAATCAGGGCTGTACTGTATTACTAAGAAAGTGGGAATGGGCACTGGGCCAAGATCTGGCAGACTCTGTCAAATGTGGTCACAATAAGTTACTGTTCTTTCTGTAGTAAAGTAGTCTTGTGTTACGTTCTGAGTTATTTGACAGTATAATTCATATGAGACAATTATACAATTCTATAGAAATATACAATTCAAAGTGTATTTTGCTGTATTTAATACATATTTAGCTAAACTATAGGAAACTGTCTTTCAAATATTTTCATATATATATATAGAGAGAGAGAGAGATAGACAGACAGACATAAATGGCAGAAAGACAGATAAATAATTATTTTTGTGCTTGGCTAAAGACTCAGTAGAAACTAATATCCTTAACAGAGAAAATTAATTAACACATGTGTGGTGCCTTTCCTTTTCTTATTGATTAGTAGGAGTTCTTTATCAATTCTGGATATGAATTTTCTTGTTCAATATCTGAACTGCAAATATCTTTTCCCACTCTGAGTTTGCTCTTATATTATCTAGTGGTCTCTTTTGATTAACAGAAGTTTTCAATTTTAATGAATTTAAATTTAACAACGTTTTGTTTTTTATCACTTTTTGTTTCCTATTGAGAACATCTTTACCGAGCTCCTACATTTTCTTCTGAAAGTTTTATTGTTTTACCTATCACTTGCGTATCTACAATCCTGGAATTGATTTTGCGATGGGATGTAGTGAGGGGCAGGATTCTTTTTCCGTCTGGCTATGCAGCTGACACAGCGGCATTCACTGAAATGGCCCGTCTCTCCCTGCTGCGCTGCAATACTTCCTTCGACATGAATCAGATTGGTCATCTATGTGTGAGTCCACTTTTTGGTCTCTTTCCCGTAAAACACTGGTCATCCTTGTGCCAAAACCACACTGTATTAATTACTATAGCTTAATATTAGTCTCAATATCTGGTGGTATAAGGTTGCCATAGCTATTCTGAGCCCTCTGTATTTTCACATCCATTTTAGAATCAGCTCGCCAGTTTCCCTCACTCCTTCCCCCAAAAAGCACTGCAACATTTTGATTTTTAGAATTGTGTTGATTCTATAGATTAATTTGGGGAGAACTGACATTTTTATAACACTGAGTCTTTGAATCCATACACGTGATATATATCCCTCGACTTGTTCAGGTCTTCTTTGGTTCCTCTCAGTAATGTTTCCTAGTCTTCAGAACACGGGCCTTGCATTTCTTTTGTTGCATTTATTCTTAGGTAAGAGAAGCTTTCTGGTACCACGATATCTTTTTCAAAGTTTATTTTCTGTTTGTTGGTTGCTAATATATAGAAATAAAATTGAATTGTATATTTCACCTTATATTTAGAGGCCTTGCTAAATTCACTACCAATTACATTTTAACAGTAAACATTTGAGAAATTCATTGTTCCACAAAGATGCCACAATTGCAGATCCCCGCATACTCTACTGGGCTACCTTAGATGTGCCTCCTGAGCTCTCCTAGCGACCTATTAGCTCCACTAGTTACGCCGCCGATTACAATCACACAGCTACGCATCAGCCTATCGCACAGGCCACAAACATGGCTTAACAGTCTCTGAATTCCCAGAACCTACAACAATGGCTGACATAGAGCAAGTATTCATAAATTTTTTATAAATGAATGAAAGAAGAAATCAGGTCTGTTAAATCCTTGGCCAGTAAGTCAATAAAACAGTTTGAAATATTAAAAAATAATAATGCTACTGTTTTCACAATTAATAACCCTTCATATCAGTCAATTATAAAAAGAATGACATATTTCCTGGTCCAATGTTCTCAGTAGATTTTTTTTGGCTTATTTTTCTTCTGCAAAAGAGATTTGACGAATATTATTAGGAAAAGTTTCACTTACTACTCTGCTAAGCATTTAAGGATGAGAGTTAAAGATTCTTTTAATTATTTGTTTGATTTTTTGTTTAATTTTGTTTTTCAAAGCCAAATATTTATACATATAGTCTTTGGATGTTGTCATTTGGAATTGATTAATTAGCACAATAGGCTCTATTGAAATATTTAAATATAGTTCTAGAATTTTACCTCTGCTACCTAATCTCATTCAAAGACAAAATTTCAAATGTTAAAAGGGTAGACAGATGTCTCCATTATCATCAAAAAGTAACTGAGAGAGGCGACTTCCCTGGTGGTCCAGCGGTAAAGAATCCACCTTCCAATGCAGGGGATGTGAGTTCGATCCCTGGTCGGGGAACTAAGATCCCACATGTCATGGGGCAACTAAGCCCGTGCACCAAAACTACTGAGCCCACACGCCTCAACTAGAGAGCCCGCATGCCGCAAACTACAGAGCCCAAGTGCTCTGGATCCCACACACCACAACTAGAGAAGCCCGTGCACCACAAAGAAGAGCCCGCATGCTACAACTAAGACATGACACAGCCAAAACTAATTAATTAACTAATTAATTTTTTTAAAAACTGAGAGAAAATGCTTCTATTTACATTGGATCTTTACCTTAAAACTGGTCTAAAAAAAGACTCATTTAACATTACATGAGCCTGGGCTTCCCTGGTGGCGCAGTGGTTAAGAATCCACCTGCCAGTGCAGGGGACATGGGTTCGATCCCTGGCCCGGGAAGATCCCACATGCTGCGGAGCAACTAAGCCCGTGCACCACAACTACTGAGCCTGCGCTCTAGAGCCCACGAGCCACAACTACTGAAGCCCACGCGCCTAGAGCCCGTGTTCCGCAACAAGAGAAGCCACCACAATGAGAAGCCCGAGCACCACAGCGAAGAGTAGCCCCCGCTCGCCGCAACTAGAGAAAGGCCGCGCGCAGCAACGAAGACCCAACACAGCCAAAAATAAAATATAAAACAAATAAATAAATTTTAAAAAAAAACATTACATGAGCCAGCATGACCCTTAAAGGACAAGAGGACGAAGGTACAAGTCACGATGAGTGGCCTGTATGATGGGTCTTTCTAAGTCTGTTTGTTATCCATCTACATTTATAGAGGCACAAATATATTCAGATGGCATTCTTCCTTCCTTGTACCTTGAGAATTTTTTCATTAATTCAACAGCAATAATGAGATGATGAGCTAAACTTATAATCCCTAAGAATGTAAGAAACTGCTAATCAGTTTCAAATGTACCAGCAAGCAGAAGCAACCTCACTAGTCAACAGCAGAGTTTCTGAATTTTGTTTTCAAGGCAAACCACTGGGTTTTCCAAGTACAAAGCTAATATCATGTAGCTGACGGCTGCAAAGAAAAAGGAACAGAATGTGAAGCCAGATATTAGCAGCAAATACCAGTTAATGAGGATGAATTTTCAAGAGGAGAAAAATTAACTAGAAAAGTCAAGTGGTTAGTGGAAGCCCCAGGAGGAAGTAGTTATCTGACATTCATTCAGTCGGTTTTCAAGATGAAAAAGTTTCACTTTATAATTGCTGCCAATACTTCAAAAAACATAGCTGTCTTTTTCAGTCATTTATTTGTTTCACAGAGAATAGGTAAATATAGAACACTATTTCTTTAAAAAATACAACTATATACATATATACAGAAATAATTCTAACAGAGTAATACACTTTCACAATTAAAATATGTATAGTTTCACAACTAATTGCTGACAGCTAACACATATAATGGATTTCACCATTGCAGTAAAAATTAGGTTATTTAAGCAATCTTAAATGAGATAAAAAGTTCTTCAAAGTGAAAGAAACAGTGTGAAGCAATTTTTTTAAAAAGTTTAAGTCTGTTTCATTTTCTCTCATGGGCCTCATGTTTCAAACAGCAATTCACTTTCAAAAACAAACTCAAAGCTTTTATTTTTTAATTCAAATTCCTGTTGTCTTCTATCTGCAGCTGTTTCCAAATGGAAAAAGATGCCCTAAGCTCCGCTGGCTTTTACACAAAAGATTTCAGTGAGAAGAGAGAAGAGCAGTTCAAAACAACAATAAAAAAGGAAAATATGGACTATGGAAAAATCTGAAAACATTATGATTCTCCAAATACTAAATCTGCTGATTGATTTTCTTTTAGAATTTGAGCTATATCAGAGTCACACTTTTTAATCAACTGACAATCTGGAATAGAAGATATCTAATTTATCATGTTTTGACATATACATTTTATTTAATGTCTGTTCAAATTTGCCATGTGAGAATTATTCAATTTGCAAATGAGCCTGGCTGTAAGAATTCCATTATAAATGGGGTTCCTTATTATTATACTCACACCAAAGGTACTTTATTTCAGAAACTCAACTTCACTTGGCAAAACTATTTATGACTGAAACCACAGAAGAACTTTTCTCCAACAGAAAGCAATCAAAACATTTCCTGCTTGTCCGTTGCCATCACTATCAGTTTTCACTGAGTCTGAATCTAGCACCACTGGACAGATCAGTGAGGACTGCTGACAAAGACAGGACACAGGTGTGGGGTATGTGGGGGGGGGGAAGGGGACCCTAGAGGCGTGCGCCAAAGAGGGTCCTCCATCGGATCATCTAACCAGCCCACAGTGATGTGACATCTCCGTGGTAGGAACACATGGACTCTTTTAAGGTCAAGAAATGGGAGAGTCAAATGGGTGGGCAGAGCTGGTGAAAGAAGACAGACAGACTATGACCCTGCACAGAGCAGAGCAGTCAGACGTGAGGGTGGACCAACTGGAAGGGTGGTTCCAGAATCAACTGCACAGATACTGTCTCTCATCCCTGGCTTGCCTCATTTTATGGCAGTCTCACTTTGCGGCTGGGTAAGGTGCTTAATTTAATGATTCCCAAGATCACATTCTCTCCAGGGCTTTCCGTTCCGCCACACAACTCTGAGACTTCATTTTTTATCTTTTAAAAAAAGATTATCAGTTTTTACATTCTTTCTAACTTTTTTGACGTACAGTTTCTAATTTTTTACCATTAATAAATAACATCACAATAAACATCCTTGAACACACATCTTGCAAACCTTGGAGTCCTGAAAAATAAAGTCCTAGAAGTAGAACAGGTAAATCATAGGCACAATGTTAAACCAGTCCTCCAGAAAGGTTACATATCTTTACTCTTCCTCCTGAAATGTGTGTCTGCCCGTGTCCACAGGCCTTCATGGATTTCTACCTATGTGTTAGTTGGAAAAGAGCTCAGTGCTATTTTAACTTACTTTTAACAAATTTACTAGTGAAAATAAACATTTCTTATTGCCAATTTTTACCCAAAAAATGTATTGAGATTTTTTACAGTAATTACATTGAATGTATACATCAATTTGTGGAGAACTTTCATCTTGACAATACTGAGTTTTACAACCTATGAACACAGAATAGCTCTCTTTAGATCGTTTAAAATTTCTCTCAGCAATCTTTTATAGTCTTCAATGAGTAAGTCTTCACGTTGTTTCATTAGTTTATTTGTAAATATTTTATTCTTTTGGATGCTTTTGTAAATTAAATTGTTTTCTTAATTTCATTTTCAGGTATTTCATTACTAGTATATTGAAGCATGACTGAATTTTGTATGTTGATCTCGTACACTGCAAACTTGTTTAAATCATTTATTAGCTCTAGTATTTCTTTTATGGATTTTGACCATACAGAATCATGTCATCTAAAGACATTGGTAGTTCTTCCTTTCCAATCTATATGTCTTTTGGGTTTTTTGTTTGTTTGTTTGGGGTTTTTTTTTTTTTTGGCCCTGTTGGAGACTGGCTAGAGTCTCCAATACAATGTTAAATAGAAGTCACAAAAGCAGACATCTTTTCCCCGTTCTTAGGAGGAAGAGCATTAAGTCTTTCAACATTAAGCATATTTGCTTAGGGTTCTCATAGATGTACCTTATTAGGGTGAGTAAGTTTGCTTCTAGTCCTAACTTGCCAAGAATTTTTTAAAAATCATAAATGATGTTGAACTTTTTCAAATGCTTTTTCTGCCTCTGTTGGGACGATCGTGTGGTTTTGTCTTTTATTCTATTAATATGCTGTACGATATTAATTGATTTTTGAACGTTAAAAGAACCTTGGATTCCTGAAATAAATCCTACTTGGTCCTGGTAAATAATCATTTTTATAAGTTTCCAGATTCAGTTTACTAAAATACCATTAAGGGTTTTTGTGTCTACAGTGATGACAGATACTACTCTAGTTTTGCAGCATCTTTGGCTTCGATATTAGAGTCCTACTGGCCTTAGAGAATGAACTGATTAAGTGTGCCTTCCTCCTCAATTTTCTGAAAGAGTTTTCAAAGAACTAAAGTTTTTTTTTTCTTCAATATTTGATGGAATTCACCAGTGAAGCCATCTGGTCCTGGGCTTTTCCTTGTGAAAAGATTTCTAATTGCTAATTAAATATCATTATCTATTATAAGACAATTTGGACTTTCTATCTCTTCTTGGTTTTCTCTATTTTAATGTTTTCTTTGCTTTCTGCATGTATATAAAATTATCTATTATTTCCTTTCTTCTGCTTCCTTGAGCAGAAGCTTGCTTTTCTTTTTCTGGTTTCTTAAGATGAAGTTTAGGTTACTGATTTGAGAACTTTCCTTTTGGAGATAGATGTTTAAAGCTACAAACTTTTCTCTAGGTACTGCATTAGCTGCATTCCATAAATTTTAATATACCATATTTTTGTTTTAATTCAAAATATTTTCTTATTTTCCTTGTAATATCATCTTTGATCCATGAGTCATTCATGTGTGTTATTTAATTTCCAAATATGTGGGGATGTCCCAGATTTCTTATTATTGTTTATTTCTAATTTATTACCATTGGGGTCAAAGAACACATTTTGTATGATTTTAGTCCTTTTAAAATTTGTTGAGAATTGTTTTGTGGCCAAACATATGGTCTACCCTGGGGAATGTTCCATGAGTGCCTGGGGTTATTGGGTGGAGTGATTTAAATCACCACCCAAGTCTAGACTCACTCCTGAGTGGCACAATACAAACAGACCCAACCCTGCAGAGCAAAGGCTTGGAAACTTAACTGAAACTGGAACCCACCCATAGAAAATGAGAAAGGACTTTTGCTCTGAAACAAACTGGGTTGATAATCCACTAAAACAAACAACTTGACATTATCTAGGGAATTCTAACATCACTCAGAGAGTACACAACATTCAGTCATGTACTCTTTTGTTTTTAGCTCCTTTCATTCAGCAGGACTTTGAGACACATCCTTTGTTGAGGGTATCAGTAGTTCGTTCCTATTTATTCCTGAGTAGTATTCCATCGTCTATACTGCATTTTGATTGTCCTTTCAACTTTTGAGGAACATTCGGGTTGTTCAAGTTTTAGGCTTTTGTGAATAAAGCTGCTGGCAACTTTTGTGTACAAGGCTTTGTCTGGATCTGGCTTCGTTTCCCTTGGTTAAACACGCAGGGATGGAACAGCTGGCATATGGCGGTGGACGTCTTAGCGGTTAAGAACTCGGCAGTCTTCCCACCAGCAGTGGAGAAGAGCCCCACGTGGCCACACCCTGGCCCTGCACCGACATTTGGCACTGCCAACGAGTCTTCACAGTTCTAGCCATTCCAGTGAGCATGCAGTGGCATTTCATTTTGGTTTCAATTTGCATTTCCCTGATGAATGATGATATCGAGCATCTTTTTATGTGCTTATTAGTCTTCTGCGAGGTGTCCAAATATTTTGCCTATTTTTAGCTGGGTTGTTTGTCTTCTTATTATTGAGTTGTAGGATTTCTTTTATATTTTAGATACAAGTTCTTGGAAATATTTGTGAATCTTTTCTCCCATTCTCTGGCTTGCCTTACTTCCTTTTGTTGTTTTTTAATGGTGTCTTTCAAAGAACAAAAGGTTTTAATTTTGGTGAAGTCCAATGTAGCAATTTTAATTGAAATTTAATTTCTGGTTTTACTAAGCATTGTGGTAAAAAATACGTGCTCTCTGTCATGTCAAGTTTCAGATATATATTGAGTGTTTCTTTATGGTCTACTGAGTTTTGTAACTGCTCCATGGGAGTAGGAATTTAATATGTCATACTTAAAGCGTAGAAAGTAGAAATATAGCTGTTTTATAAACTGCTATTTAGATCTCCTATTTGTTTAGGTTTTGCCCCCCTGAGCAGTCAAATATGGAGAAAAATTTACTAAAGCACCCCATGACTATTTATGTAAATTTTTTCATATATTCCTAACACCCTTTTCATAAGGACTCTTGGCTTTCTCATGCAAAAATATATTCCTTTGTCCAGTTTATTGACTTGCATTGATGTTAATTTATATGATAGTACTACATTCTTTCTTTTATTCTGAATACAAGTGATAAAATATATTTTCCACATATAACTTTTGTGTAACTTTTAGTTGTGTCTTTATTATAAATAGCATATATACAGATTTATGTCAGCTAATCAATACCTTTTTTCTAACCTATTAAAATGTATTACTACAATTATATACTCTGTCTTATTTTGGACATTTTGTTCTGTTTCTACTTCTGTTCCTTTGGCAATATCTTGAGTTTTGCTTTTATCTTCTCAAGATTTTGATGAGAACGTAAAATCTTGTTAGTTCTATTAATGCTTATGTTTATGCATTTAAAAAGTATTTTAACCTACATTTCCCTAATTTTAAGAATCCTTTGAATCTCACCTTTTCATGGCAGAGTGTTAGTTACTGTACTTCCCTCTCTCCCTATCCATCTGCTTCTTGAACTTTGTTAACATAACCTAAGGATTTAGATTTAAGTTGTTGTTACATCACATTTGTATTTTCTATATTCTGTACCTTCTGCTTCAAGAATCGGTAAACATTAGCATTCTATCTTATAACTAGACTTGTAGCAATTAGTTAAATTTGTTTTTATTTTGTTGGATTCCATTGTTCTCTACTCATCCTTCAGTATGATATTTTCCTCATGCGTGGGATGTCTTCCGCTTCATCTCTGAATTGATATAATTTTTCCAGAAAAGGAATAATCAGTATACATTATGTGAGCTCTTAGTAAGAAATGTTTTTCTGTTTATTTTGCGAGTGAAAAACTCCTTGGTTGTGCGTGCAATTGGGTCACTGCCTTTCTCCTTCAGAACTCTGAAGCATTACTCCATTATTTCTCTAATTTCTTTGCCAGTTGCATCCTACCTAGAAACTTGGTGGATCTTCATTTTATTCTTGAGGTTCAACACTTTTTCCAGAACGTATCCAGGTTTAATTGCATTAATTTTACTTAATATATGTGGCCTCTTTCATATAGATCATGTCTTCTTATTAAAGGTACTACTTTTCTGAGTTTTTTTTTTCTGAAGTTTACAGTAAACTGTTTTTGGAAATATGCTTTTATTCTGTGACTGCTGAATATAAACGCCTTTTTCTTGTTCTACAAAATGTTTTCACAAGTCCCATGTTGTTTGCTTGTTTTTCTCCTTACCCATGAATTCTGGGTAATCTGTTAATATTACATCACCAGCCCCAAAAGGTGCATTTATTGAGCCAAATGTGCCTGTCATAGTCTCAGCTTTTGTCAGAAAGTTGTACTGTTAGCCTGAGCACTTTCAAGAGCCCCCTTTTCAGCCTTCTTCGCGGTATACTTAAAACTTCTTGCCAGGGCCCCTCCTTCAATATTTTCTGTATTCCTTTAAATGTTAAGCTGATCAAAGAGTTTCCTGTGCAGCTCCACTGCACATTTGGACCATATACACTTTCTTGGATCTGGGCTCTGCTCATAGCAGGGAGCTGGGAAGAGATGCACATTCGTGTAGCAGGGACTGCAAGTCCCCACCTTCCAGCCCAAAAACTCTCAGCAGGAATCTAGCTTTTGCCCAAGGCACTGAGTGGGAAAACAGACAGAAGGAGGGGGGTCTCAGACCCTGCTCTCGGGACCCAGATCCGCACAATCTGAATCAAGAAAATAACAAGAAAGCACAGTTCCAACCTTGTAAACCCCATGGGGCTCTGCTATAAAACCTTCTATAGAGATGTTTCTACCGCCAGTGTGTGCTCAGGACTCCTGAGGAGGATAACTCCAGCTGAAAATGAAATCACAGGCAAGCACTGCAACACTCTTCATCATCAAGAAAACTTGAAAATAAACTAAATGCCCTTGAATAGCGGAGCTGATGAATAAAATAAGGTATATTCATACGATAAAATACATTCAGTGTTGAAAGGACTGCACTAAATCAACACAGATAGGGCACAGATATATAAAATTCAACGTAAAAGAGCAAACAAGACTAATACACAAAATCTGTAGTTCTTATCTCTTTTTAAATGGAAGCATAAAAACTATATATATATACGTATATGTAAAATATATGCATATATAATACATGCATATAATACATATGGACATTACATATGCATATGAAAGTATGAAATAATACACACTAAATTAATTATAGTGGTTTTTCTTAGGAGAGGAGAGAGTAATGTGATTAGACATGAAGAGCAAAGCAAACTAAAACTACATCTGTAACATTTTAGTATAAATAAACAGTGTTGACAATTGTTGATTCTTCCTGATGGGTACCTAGGTGTTTGTTCCCTGTATTCTTTTATAAATTCTTTAATGTTTCTCAAAACTATAAAACATACCACTTGTATAAGAACTGGAGACAGCCTCTGTCCTCCTGAACTGCCACTTGAAAACAACTTGCTGTAACTGATCAATACAACACGGTCTATGGCACGTGAACAAACACAGACAAGGAAAACTTGAAGCCTTGCTCTGGAGAAAATGGCTGGTCGTGGGATTTTGCCTGTAAACTGACCCATGCTTCCAAAGCCTGACACATTCTGGCCGTGACCACACTTGTCGACAGGACTTTGAAATGGCCATTCTGGCACTGCTCTGAGGGTGAATCAAGGCAATCCTGAAGGAGGGAAGAGGACCCCTCTCCCGGTCCACCGCACTCTCTCCACGTGCTGTCACCAAGGAGCTGCCGACCGGAGCCCACCCAGCGACCCAGGAGGGGCACAGAGTCAGCCCTGCCCTTCACACGCCCTGTAGGGAGCAGAGGGTCTGCGGGCGGAGCCCTCTCCCCCCGGGCTCTTGCTCTTGGCCGCGAGGAGCCTCCCCTTCCTTCGAGGCCCTGGCGGTGGTGTGTGTCCTCCCACGCCAGGCCTAGGACCTCTTTCTCACCTGAATCCCTGATCCGGCTGTTGGGCTAACTCTGCACAAGTAAGCATGTTGCTGTCACACGTGAGACCAGAACGTACCTTCCCCCCGAGAGAAGGGCTCTCTACAAGGATGGCGCGGAGGCCCCTCACCTGCTCTGTCATTTCCGCATAGACCTTCTCCGCGCTCAGCTCTACCTGCCGCTGGAACTCCTCCAGTGCAGCATCTGCCTGCTGTGCCTGCAGCCTCTGAGCCTCAGTCGCACGGGCGAGCTGCCCCTCTTTTTCCCTAGAAGAGTTCAGACAAGCCGCAGAGTTAAAACATAAAATAAAAGAACTTGGCTTGGATCAAAGCACAAAATTTAACCCTCTCTAGAATAAAATTCAGATTTCCATTTTTTGATCCAAATTCTATAAAACTTCCCTTTAAAAAACTGACAGTAACATGATTTGCCTCAGGAAAAAAAGGATATAAGCCCGTAATATGTGTTCTGATGAGGACACAGCTACCTCTGATGACTTCCCTAAGAACGAAACTGTTTACAGCCAGGTGCCTCCATCACCCAATGAACGGATAAGCAAAATGCGCCCATCCCTGCAATGGAATATTATTCAGCCTCAAAAAAGGAATGAAGCTCTGATGCACCCTACAACACGGACAAACCTCGAAAACAGTGTGAAAGGGAAAGGGCCAGACACGAGGTCACATATTGTGTGATCCTATTTAGGAGAAATATCCAGAATAGGTAAACCCATAGAGACAGAAGAAGCAGATTAGTGGTCGCCTGGGCCGATGGGACGGGGGGATGGGGAGTGACTGCTCACGCATAGGGGGTTTGGGAGGGGGTTGGTGATGAAAATGTTCTGGAATTAGAGAGGAGTGATGGTCGCACATCCTCGTGGATATACTAAAATCTGCTAAACTGTACACTTTGAAAGGATGAATTTAATAGCATGTCAATTATATCTCAATTAAAAAAAAAACCAATGTGCCATAAGAACACCTCTGGCAGAAGCTGACCTGCAGGGTGACAGGTGCAACAGAGCGATGTGATCGCCTGAGATTATTCTGCTGCTCTCTAGCAAGCAGACTTGCCGAAAAGAACCGACAACTATCTCGTTTCTTCACACCCTGAACTAAAATTAAATAGTCAGAAGGGTCCAACAAAAGAAGAGAAATCTCTGCATGTTGCTAGAAGAAACAAATAAAGGCTTTAGGTTATAAGTACACGAAAGTTACTACTGACTTCTATTGAGTTCTACCTAGGTACTAGGCACTGTGCAAACTAGTTTAATATGTCTTCTCTCCTTCATTCTCACAGTCAACTTGTATAAGACTATTTTTATATCCCTAGTTTTACAGAACAGGAAACTGGGGCTTAGAGAATATTTCCAAGGCTACACATCACTAACAGTCAAGGCAGGACTCAAGTCCCGGCCGTCTGCTTCTAGAGCTCCTGCTGTTGACTACTCTGCTGTGCTGCTTTCCTGATTTTCAGATGCCATATGCTATGGTCTGAACGTGTCTCCCCAAAATGAGATTAGTGCCCTTATAAAAGGTACCATGTTGGGTACCACCACCTAGATATAGGTTGGCAAATGTGATGGAGAGTTGTTACAAACGTTTGAGGGACATCTGTTCTGACCAATGGACCCAACTGACCGGAAGAAGTTGCCTAGAATGCTCTATTCAAAGGACCGTGAGGCTGGAGAAGAGGCAAAGGCCACTGCGGTCGACGCGAATGTCCCCACAAGGGGTTGAGGTTAGGAGGTGCAAGAGCTACTTCTCTGCCACACACTCCATGACTAGTTCATCCCATGTTGCTCTTTAATTTCTGAGGCCCTCCTAAACACACTTGGGAAGACGATTCCACAATTAGGATTACAAGTTTTCAAAGGTTTACCTTTGCTTGCTCAGTCTGTCTATAAATAGAAAAGAAAGTACATTGGACAATATTTGAAAACTTTAAAAATTTATAAATCGTATAATTTAAAATTACGGATCATTAATTAGCCAGGAGAAAAGTCTGCTAACACAATTTATAAAAATATATGACATATGGCTGAAATATCAACTTTTTATATAAATGTTGAAAGTCAGTTGTTTTACATTTTTTGTCCAGTAACTCACCTGAGCTACTTAGTTACTGTAAATACTTTCAATTTAATAGGACGAATATTTTCTCTATATTACCTCATTCTTACCTACCAAGTTTAGTTCATTTACTTTATAATTGACTTATGACTACATAAATCAAAGTCATAAGCTTTACCCATGATCAGCTATATATTGAGACCATATTAAAAATACTGTTTGTTAAAATATAACCTAGTGCAATGAGGCACATTGCTTTTGACTGATCATTTCTAGCCTGATTTACAAATAGCAAATATTGTTTTATATTAAATAGCAGACACAAGGAAATGACCAAAACCTTCCAATTCATTTTAAGTCCCACCACACCTACAAAGCTAATTTAGTGGTAAAGCTAAATACCAAAGAGTGGTGAAGGCACCACTCAATGTATCAATGTTTCTGTCCAGTTAAACTGTGAAAATACATTGAGCTCCACTAATATTTAGAAATCTTCTGTCTTAATATAAATAAAATATGTCTTATTTTAAATAAAGAGATGATATTCATTTTAATGAGGGATCCATTTTAATTTCTATCAAAGTAATGAAATAGAAGTGGAAATTTTCAGCACTTGAAAAAGAGAAGGGTCTGCTCCTCACTAATGTAAGAACAGTACTTGCTTTCACCATGATTCCAAATAACATGTCCTGTAAGAAGCAAAAAAAAAAAAGTGACTTTGAAGATTATTTTTTTCCGTGGAACTAGTTGCGGGACCAAGTATACATGTATCACTGAAAGGCCTTAAAGCTGGGCCTCCATGAGGATAAAAAGGTGGGAAGAAAATCTGCTTTTTAACTCTGATTTATTTATAAAATGCACTAAATTTTCCTCGTCTGAGTATATAAAGCATAAAGAACAAAAGAAGCTGCATTCTTATACAACCACAAGCCAGTTCAGATTAAAGGATGTTCTGAAGTACATGATTATTCCAAACACGCAATAAAATGCAGGAGACTAATGGACTACGATTTAGTATTTCTTGAGCTTGAAAAGCTAACATTTATATGTACAGGCCAACCTTAATTTGAAAATCTTCCCTTTGCACATTTCTGCACCAGCACTTTTGATAATGAAGGCAGGGATCCAACACATATTTACAAGGCTTCACATTACAGTAGACTTCATTTGCTGCCAGCTTGGCATCTCCACTGGAAACTCCAAGAAAAACAAAACAAAACAAAAAACTTCAAACACGTCTGAAAAACAGCTAGAAGAGTCTCCACTCCCTTTCCAGCTGGGCTGGAAGACAAGACTTTCAAGCAGCTATATCATCTATATTCATGGCTGCTATTGGTACTTAAGTTGATTAAAGTGAGTCAGTCAAAAACATTAAGATACAACTATGACTTTAAAGGCACTAAAAATAATACCTTCACTAAGCATGATAAATAAATAGACTTCTTTTGCCTCTTCTTCACGTGACTGCTAAGACTAATGGTCTCTGCTAAATTCTTGCTAAAAACAGTAAACACTGCAGACACATCTAAACATTTAGATACTTCAAGAGTTAGAAAGGAATACCACTAAAATTGGAAATTAACAGTGGTCTTAATATCAAAAAAATGACAATATTCCTCAAATTGATGAACAGATTCAACACAATCCCTGTCAAAATCCCAGATGGCATGTTGCTGAAATTGACAAGTTGATCCTAAAATTCATATGGAAATGCAAAGTACCCAGAATAGGCAAACCAATCTTGAAAAAAAACAAAGTTGAAGGACTCACATTTCTTGATTTCAAAACTTACTACAAAGTTAGGGTAATCAAAACAGTGTGCTACCGGCATAAAGACTGACATATATAGAATAGGATTAAGATTCCAGAGATAAATCCTTACATTGATAATCAGTAGATTTTCAGCAAGGATGCCAAGACAATTCAATGGGGGAATAAAATAGTCTTTACAACAAATGGTGCTGGGACAACTGGACATCCACGGGCAAAAGAGTGACGTTGAATTCCTTCATTACACAGCACACAAAACGAACTCAAGATGGGTCACAGACCTCCATGTAAGAGTTAAAAACACAAAACTCTTAGAAAGAAAATATAGGAGTAAGTCTTTGTGACCTTGACCAAAGCAAAGCCTTCTTAGATATAACACCAAAAGCATAAACAAGAAAATGAAATATAGATAAATAGACTTCAGCAAGTTAAAAAACTTGCCCTGCTAGGGATATTATCAAAAAGTGAAAAGAAAACCCACAAAATGAAAGAAAATATTTGCAAATCATATATCTGAAAAGAGACTTGTATCAAGAATATATAAAGAACTCTCATAAATCGATAATAAAAAGATAAAGAACACAATTTAAAAACAGGCGGAATCAATATTGTTAAAATAGCCATACTCTTGAAAGCAATCTACAGGTTTAGTGTGATCCCTATCATATTACCCGTGACATTTTGCACAGAACTAGAACAAACAATCCTAAAATTTATATGGAACCACAAAAGGCCCAGAATTGCCAAAGCAATCCTGAGGAAAAAGAACAAAGCTGGGGGCATAACCCTCCCAGACTTCAGGCAATACTACAAAGCTACAGTAATCAAAACAGCATGGTACTGGCACAAAAACAGACATATGGATCAACGGAACAGAATAGAGAGCCCAGAAATAAACCCACATACCTACAGTCAATTAATCTATGACAAAAGAGGCAAAAATATATAATAGAGAAAAGACAGTCTCTTCAGCAAGTGGTGCTGGGAAAGCTGGACAGTTGCATGCAAATCAATGAAGTTAGAACACACCCTCACACCATACACAAAAATAAAGTCAAAATGGCTTAAAGACTTAAATATAAGACATGACACCATAAAACTCCTAGAAGAGAACATAGGCAAAACATTCTCTGACATAAATCATATCAGTATTTTCTTAGGTCAATCTCCCAAGGCAACAGAAATAAAAGCAAAAATAAACAAATGGGACCTAATCAAACTTATAAGCTTTTGCACAGCAAAGAAAACCATAAACAAAATGAAAAGACAACCTACATACTGGGAGAAAATATTTGCAAACTATACAACTGACGGACCAGGGCTTAATTTCCAAAATATGCAAACAGTTCATACAACTCAATAACAAAAAGCAAACAACCCAATAAAAAGATGAGCAGAAGACCTAAATAGACATTTCTCCAAAGAAGACATACAGATGGTCAATAAACACATGAAAAGATGCTCAACATCACTAATTACTAGAGAAATGTAAATCAAAACTGCAATGAGGTACCACATCACACCGGTCAGAATGGCCACCATCAAAAAATCTACAAAAAATAAATGCTGGAGAGGGTGTGGAGAAAAGGGAACCCTCCTATACTGTTGGTGGGAATGTAAGTTGGTGCAGCCACTACGGAAAACAGTGTGGACGTTCCTTTAAAAACTAAAAATAGAGGGGACTTCTCTGGTGGCACAGTGGTTAGGACTCCTCCTGCCAATGCAGGGACATGGGTTCAAGCCCTGGTCTGGGAGGATCCCACATGCCGCAGAGCAACTAAGCCCGTGCGCCACAACTGCTGAGCCTGTACTCTGGAACCCACAAGCTACAACTACTGAGCCTGCGAGCCACAACTACTGAAGCCTGCGTGTCTAGAGCCCATGCTCCACAACAAGACAGGCCACCACAATGGGAAGGTCACGCACCGTGACGAAGGGTGGCCCCACTTGCTGCAACTAGAGAAAGCCCGCACACAGTGACGAAGACCCAAAGCAGCCTAAATAAATAAATAAATAAATAAATTTATATAAAAAACTAAAAATAGAGCTACCATATCATCCAGCAATCCCACTCCCAGGCATGTATCAGAAGAAAACTAATTCGAAAAGATACATGCACCCCAATGTTCATAGCAGCACTATGCACAACAGCCAAGACAAGGAAGCAACCTAAGTGTCCATCAACAAATGAATGGACAAAGAAGATGTGGTATATATATATATATATGCACAATGGAATATCACTCAGCCATAAAAAGAAGGAAATAATGCCATTTGCAGCAACATGGATGAACATGGAGATTATCATACTAAGTGAAGTCAGACAGAGAAAGACAAATATCATATGACATTGCTTACATGTGGAGTCCAAAAAAAAAATACAAATGAAGTTATTTACAAAACAGACACAGACTCACAGACTTAGAAAACAAATTTATTGTTACCAAATGACAAAGGGGAAAGGGGGTGGGGTCGGGGGAATAAATTAGGAGTTTGGGATTAGCAGATATGAACTACTATATCTAAAATAGGTAAACAAGCAGGTCCTACTGTATAACACAGGGAACTATACTCAATATCCTGTAGTAAACCATAATGGAAAAAAATATGAAAAAGAGTATATACATATACACACACACATATATATATATCTGAGTCACTTTGCTGTACACCAGAAACTAACACAACATACTTCAATTAAAAATAATAATAAAAAGAAGATAAATAAAAATAGGTGAAGAATCCAAATAGATACTTCTCCAAAGAAGATACACAATTAGCCAATAGGCACATGGAAGGACACTCAATATCACTGTTAAGAAAATGCAAATCAAAATCACAATGAGGTACTATTAAACAACCTCTAAGATGGCTATAATCAAAAGACAGATAATAACAAGTGTTATTGTTTTGTTTTGGCTTCCAATAACCCTGCTTGGGCTTTATTGAGCTTCTTAAATTAGCGTAATTTTGTATTTCATGAAAACTGGAAAATTTGGGGCCATTAGTTATTTGAATATTTTTCTGCTCTATTACTCTCTTCCCTCTGCTTCTGTGACTCAAATTAAATATATTTCATACATTGTCATTGTCCTGCAAGTCTCTGCAGCTCATATTTCTTCTAGTACATTTTTTCGTTGTCCCCAGATTGACTTTCTATTCATTTATCTTCATGTTTTTCTTGTAATCTCCATTCTGTTGTTATATTCAGTCTACATTTTAAATTTCAAATGTTGTATTTTCCACTGTTTTTCTATTGAGATTTCCTAGCTTTTCATTCATTACTACCAATTTTTCTTAAAGTTCTTTAAATAATTATAATAGCTACTTTAAATTTTTATCCACTAATTCTAGTATCTAATTTATCCTGGGGTGGTCTCCATTGATTGACTGCATTTTCTCTTGAGAATAAAAAGGCCATGTTATCCTACTGAAAATAAGTAGGTCATGTGTTATCCCGATTCTTCATATGTCAGGTAATTTTCGCTTATATCTTTATGAATGATACATAGTAAAGAGTCTGGATTCTGTTTTTTTCCTCTGAATAGTATTGACTGGTAATTTTAATTATTTGTTTATAGCAGGCAGTTAACTTGGCTGAATTCAAACTATAAATTCTGTCTCCCCTGTGGGATACAGAAGCTCATATATAAATTCAGCTTTTAGCTTACTTGGGCTATTTGAGTTTCAGGGGTCAGTCACAAATACACACCAAGATCACATGAAGAATTTGGGCTCCCTTCTCTGGCTCTCTTATTTCCTGGGTGTCTCTCCATCTTAGTTTGCCAGTGGTTATAACCGTCCATTCTTTCATCAGGTTCTTCAAGCACTAAGAGGACAAGTTATCTACCCAAATTCTAGCTGTCCCACATGGCATCAAATGCGGCCAGATAAATGCTACAAAAATGGGAAGCTCACCTTTACTTCTTCCAAGTGTGTACTGCCTTCCACTATCTCTTTGTGCCTATTCATTCTCCAGGGTCTTCAGGTAGTGGTATTTTATACCTTGTACAGAGTTTATGTTTGTGAGAGGATCAGTCTGACTGGAGCTTTCTCGGCCATCATATGAACTGGAAGCTCCCTTCTTGGTTGTTTTGATGGGCAGATTACTATTCATTCTTTAGGGGCTCAAATGTCAGCTCTTCAGATAGCGTTGCTAGCTGCTTCTTTCATCCCTGTCAGTGCTTTTTATATCCTACTACTATAGCACTTTATATACACTATTACAGCTGTTAATTTATACATTTATCTTTTTCAGGGTAATCAGATCTCTTTGAGACCAGGGGAATGGAGAGTGTGAGGACAGAGCAGTGTCTTCCCCTTATTTATATCACATACCTTTAGCATATTACTTATATGGAATTATTGCATATTTGTTGGATAAATGTATATCGTCTAGATCAGGGATTCCCCAACCCCCGGGCCACAGACCGGTACTGGTCCACGGCCTATTGGGAACTGGGCCGCACGGCAGGAGGTGAGCAGCGGGCAAGCGAGCAAAGCTTCATCTGCTGCTCCCCATCGCTTGCATTACCACCTGAACCATTGTTTGCATTACCACCTGAACCATCCCCACCCCCGGTCCGTGGAAAAAATGTCTTCCATGAAGCCGGTCCCTGGTGCCAAAAACGTCGGGGACCACTGATCTAGACGGAACCAGAACAAAACCATGGAACAGAACCAAAACGCTGACATTTCAGGCCAGACAATCCTTTGCTGTGGGGACATGTCCTGTGCACTGCGATACGCTTAGCAACATCCCTGGCCTCTCCTCTCTAGACACCACTGACAATATCCCTTCCCCAATTCTGACAACCCCAAAGTGCCTACAGACACTGCAAATGTCCCCTGGAGTAGCAAAATCACGCCTGATTGAGAACCACTGGGCCAGAAAGTATGGCCCCAGGGTCAAACTCCAGTCTTGAAGAACCGTATTTGGTTAAAGCATGATAGTTATGAATAAGAATGAGGACTCTTCTTCAACTATCCAAAAATCTCTTAAGAAGATATGGACTTCAGCTAGGCAGTCCATAAATCCTTTGAAGTCAACTGGATTTGAATCATGATTCAAAAGAACTGATCCTGGCATCAACCTCCTAGCCAACATTCTCAGTAACTTAGTCATGTTCCAGGAGCTGAGGCAAGGGTCCTGGCAGCAAATTCTAAGAGCTACTCAGTGAAACACTGCAGAAAACTTAGACAAAGTGTAAGAAAAGGTTCTTATATTGGAGAAACTACAATCTGATTAGGGAAAGAGAAAAATGCAAGACAAAATCAAATGGTAGGGTAATATTATGTATATTTTGTGACAAATTGTAAATACTATAGGAATACAAAAAAGGGAAAGGGGCAGTGAGTCTATATAAGAAAACCAATGTCAGAAGATCAGAAGATTTGTGTGTAAAGTGAAAAATAAAGCAATATAGGTAAATGTAATGAAATATTTAAATAGTTTAAAGTTTCACATAAGAATTTTGTGCCAAACTAAGGTCTGCCTATAATATGGGTCTATTAATGAGTTAAAAGAACTCTACCTCAGCAAATAAAAAAGCGATTCAAATTTTTACGGTGAAATAAGAAAACCCTGAGACAATGATCCTTAAAGACAAAATGGCTTCAGTGTACAAAGAAGAAAAATTCCTTTAAAATCTTTAAACACTTTAAACTTCAATATAAACCCCAAATCTAATGCTTCCTTTTATGTTTCCTATATTTTAAAAAGTACTGATTAAAAGTTCCATATATAAATTATACATCATACTTGCAAAGCTACATATGTACCCACCAATTCATCCTGCCTTTACAGGCAGTAATATGTCAGTAAATAATAAGGAAATACATGTTCATCCTATGAAATGACAAGGCCTAAATATTTTGAAATAGGTGCAGACCACTTCTTGTTACTATGGAGAGGAAAAAGGCAGTGTGAAGTCATTCAAGCAGAATGATAAGTAAACCAAAGCCAGATCAAAGGAATAAAGAAGAAAGGCTGAAATGTGAAGCTGAAATATTTATTTCCTTCAAAACATCATTCATGCCTTGTCCCTGGGCAGTTCAATATTTCAAAGTAGCTGGAAAATATTCTCACTTACGTTCATCACTGTGCACAAGTAGATCAAATTTTAAGTAGGCAAATTTTTTCTTTATTTACCAAATATAAATGTAATATTTATCACTGAGAGAAGTTTTTCTGCTTACCATAAATGATTTCTAAATTACGTGAAATATATTTTAAAGTCACAATAGATATTTTCTAGTACTTTTACTGAATGATGCTGCTACAAACTGTGATGTTTATAGTGTAACCATAATTTTTAATGTCCTTGCAAATGGTGAAAAAGAGTAAACATTGAGTGATTTCTATGCTTATTACAGTTTAGAGAAGTTCATATATTATTTCATTTCATTATTATAACTATAAAAATTATTTATTTTTTTCACAAATGAAAACAATGAAATTTAGAAGAGCTAAGTGATTTACCCAGGTTTATGTAGTAAATGACAGAATGAGAAGTTAAACCAGCCCATCTGACTTCAGAGTCAAAGTTGTTTTATTTCTTTAAATCTGTATGTACATACATATATATAATATATATATTTAATGAAATCACTGATTTAGTGAATTAACTGAAGTTACAACTAGGTCCTTACTATAATTTATTCCTACATAACATTAATATTTGCACATCAAATCACTTTTAGAACATTTGAAAGCTAAAATGTTCATCAAGCATTTACTTAACACCTGTATGCCAGGATCTGAGTTTGGTGCTAGAAATACAAAAATAATCAAGACACTGTCCCTGCTTTCAACATGGAAGGAAGATAGATTCTATACTGTTTTCAATGTGATAAAAACTACACAATGACATGAACACAATACTATGAACAAGACCAGAGGAATTCATTGTGGTATGGAGTCAAAAGCTTCATAGAGGGCATGCCATTCTGGTAAGATCATCACTAAGAATGTTTAAAAGGTATTTCATATATATGTATGTATAATATGTTAACTATATGTATGTGAAATGTGTATGTATTTGTAAAATATATTTGTATTTAATATTTATAAATTATCTTTTATTTTCCTCCTTACCATCATACTTCCATGAAAAAAGCAAATCTCCATCAGAAGATTTTTCTTTCAAGAGGAAGATGACTATGGTAGGGGCAAAAAATTTCTAAAGACAGGATTAAAGTTTTCTTTGAGATATAATAAAATATAGAACAATTTTTACTGATTATAAAACACTCTATTGATAAGTACATAAAAGTATGTTACCTGGATTTATCTTGGTTTTAAAATACCAATCTATTTATAAACATATATCCATGTTTCACTGACCATTTCTTCCCACCTCATTCTAAACTCTTCCAAAGACTCCAGTGATGATCTT